>NC_031769.1:120575418-120683372 GCF_001522545.3 Parus major
TCTCTTTCTCTCTCTTTCTCTCTCTTTCTCTCTACTGCACTTCAGCACTTCTGCACTTCCTTCTGCACTTCCAGTCTGTCTGTCTGTCTGTCTGTCTGCTGTTTGAGCTACAAAGCCCTAGTAATGGCATCTGTCAAAATGATGGTTGTTACAAGGTTTGTATTACCTAATATAATTAAAATGGAACAATCTTTTAGACCTCCTTCCTTAAGACAGAAGCCAAAGTAGAAGCCCCTTGTGACGGTGGGAAGTTGCCATTCCACCAGGAACACGTGCTGCTCAGCAGCAGGAGGCTCCACACAGCAGTCGACCATCATTATAGCTGTGCATTATAGCCATGCTTCTGGAATGGATCGGGGAAATCTCCTGCCAGGAAAAAGGTGCATCTGGGAAAGAGTAAGCTACATATTATTTCACTTTAGGTCCTGTAAAAGCTAACCCACTACTCTTTGAAGACGAGTACCTGTATTTATGTAAGTGGTACAGTACAGGGAGACCTGTAGGCAATTAGCCTACATTCATTGCATAATCAAAGCTGTTGAAGGCTTGCAAACTAGTAAAACATTTGTGAAGAAAGCAAGTATCCAAACATTTTAGAGATTTTTATCTAATTTTGACTGGATCTGGTAACCTAAATCAACAACTGGACGCTGCTGCTGCAGCAGTTATGGTTATAAAGGCCAAAACCAGAGGTCCTCTCTTTCATGCTGATTATAAAAGTTAGGTAATCAAACCAGAAGTTTTAATTGGCATATCAGCTGGGAAAGTCATGTCAAGTCACTTCTGACATTTCAAGTTGCAAGCACTCATAGGAATGTCTTTCATACATTTGGTCTCTCAGAGAATTCTCAACATATATCATCTGGTGTGGGTGGAAGACAGCAGAGGATAATGCATTCTGATATCATGAGACCATCACAATCCACATTAGCTGAGATGCAAAGCCCTTCCATAATTATCTGTACTTGCAGAAGGATATTTTGATGAAAGAGATACATTGGCAGCCAAATATACATGTTGAAGTGAACTTGAAACTGTGGTATTTTCACACATTGCTTTCCCAACTCTATGCAACCTTCATGGGGCAAGATGTTTTTCTGCCTACTGTGATTACTCACTGCATCCATATGGTGAGTAAACATACACCCTTTATTTTTGGTAATAGAAAAGATAGTAAGCTGTAAGTAAGATGTGAATGTATGCAGAGCCATATATTGTCTATAGAAAATAGCAAATAGATTATGTAGAAGGGAAATGCATGTGTATTTAATTTTTCTTCCTCTTGACAAAGTGTGAGGCTGTTGGGGTAAATTGAGTTCCACCCATGGTGTAAAACTGGGGCAGAGAAGGAGCCGTTCAGGCCAAATATGCTGGCATAGTTTAACATAGTGTCAATCTAGAAGGGAGGCTGTTGATCCTCTGATCATTGCTAGAATATAGTGTAATGGTTCCTTTGACACCTTTGTCTTTTATTTCATCAGTATGTAGTACATGACATTTTGTACTCGTGAAAGGTGCTGAACTGACAGGCCTTGAGACTGAAGTCTTCTCTTTGTACACATATCAGACGATACACAGACAAACACAGCCTCCCCTCTCTGCCTCTTTCTCTGTCTTTCCTACACTTCAACAGCTTTCTTTCTGCAGCTTTCTCATATGACCACCATTTGAAGTGAAAAGATCCTCCGATCTCTGCAGTTACTGTTTGCTGCTAATATTACCAGGAAGGTTGCTTGCCCTGAGTGAGTTTTGTGGGGCTTTTTTTTTGTGTGTGTGATACAGAAATATATTTCCATGAATTTAAGTAATCCCAGCTCATTTCATGTGGGTCACAGACTGTCCATTAGTCTGTAACACCTTTAGGTTACCAGTGACCCACACTAGACTTGATCTGGTAACCTATAGCACAGGTGAAATGCTCCATATCCTATTTCCACTCCTGCTTGTATATGAATTGTTCAGTATAAGGTTAATCATGCATACAAGATTTTTTTTTCCTCTGGAGTGCACAGTAGGTCTGTGTTTTTGTCCTTTCAATCTGTTTGGAACAGACAAACGGGACTATGATTGGGCAAAGTAGAAATTACAGTTAAGAAATTTGTGTCTTCATTCACACAGCACAGAATTCCCATTGGGAATACTGGATCCACCATGCAGATCAGAGAGAACAATTTTGCCTGCAGTATGGATTTCCAATGGTTTTACCATTCTTGCACTTAGAGGGAAGAAGATTGTAGGGGGAGGGGTTATGGTCTCTCAGTTTTTAATAATGTGACCTTATAGTGAAACAGAAAATATGAAACCATCCACATTCAGAAGCAACAGCTTTCAAAAATTAACTTCAGAATGTATAGCTAGTTTCTGAAGTTCGCATTTTCCCAATGTATTTTCCAAAGAGATATTTTATGATTGTCTATCATCTAATTAAAAATAAAATAGTTCAAGTTTTAAAAAAAATAAAATTTAGTCCTCAAATAAAATATTTCAAAGAATATTTCAAGGAGATACACCTTGTATAATTTGTTAATAGTCTTGTAAATTATTAATATAAAAGAATATAATATAATTATCTAATATTCCTAATATAAAAGAAAAATGTATATACGTTTGTGTGAAATATTGAAAAAGAACAGAGTTTTTAAAATAATTTTTACCTCTAAAATGACATAGGATGAGTTTAATATTTTTAGTAGTAGCATCATATTCCTATTCCACGGACCCATACAAAGAATCATATGAACATATACTTAAATTTTTTTTTTGTCAGGACTGCCTTTGCATTAAGGATCTGTTTAGTGATTAAGGATAAAAAACTGCCCCCTATCATTTTTCACACTTGCATTTACTCATACTTTCAGACTTGTCTCAGCTAGATCAACTAAATTTTCCCTGAAAGATTGAGAACATATACAGCCTCACTCAGTCACAGTCCAGAAGGAATTCAGTTATTTCAAGAAGTCTCATTACACCAGATCCTTCTATTGCCTCCTGTTATTTATCTTTCAGTACTATCACCTTTTACTACCCTTTCTTCTTCCTTAATTCAAATTAATAAAGTCCTGCAGTGAATGATTCTTCAGTTCCTTTGAAATTTCTTTTGAAAGAGTGAGAAGTCCTCAAAAATCACAATACTCATAAAATGGTTGAGGGAGAAAAAAATCCTTTATTCTTTCCTCTAGACTTCAGTGACACTATGAAGTTTCACATAATTTGCAGACTGCATCTCATAAAATACTGGCAAAATTTATTCAATTCAAATTAAATAGATGTAGCACAGAGTAATCTTTCTCTATTAAATATGTCACTTTTTGCAATTGTTTCTTAATATCCCGCACAGCTTCCATCTAAGATTAGCACTTTCTTTGCTGCCACAGTTTCACTAACCTACTGAATTATTCACTGAAGCATAACCTTCAGATATCAGGTTAGAAAGACCTTGATTATGGCAGGAAGTGAACTGTATAAACCATTTTTCTTTAAAAGAAAATTTCTCAGTATAGAAAAGTCTGAAATGAGATAAGTATTAAATGTGTGTAAAAATTAAGTTCATAATTGATAGGAATTTAGTCAGCTGTGACATTCCTGTATTTTGTTTATAATAATGTACAATAACATTCTAGATACCACTTAATAGTGCAAAACCACGTGCATTTTCATGGTGCTTATTTAAAGTACAAACCAGGATATCCATGTTGGTCTCATCTGTAAAGTAGAGCTGTGGAATGTCTCACACAGATCTAACATACTGGTCAAAGGATATTTACATCCAATTCCTGATTTTGTCCCACTTCCTGAAAATTACTTTTAAGGGTCTCTCAGCTCCAGAAACCATGGTGACAGAATGGAAAGCTTCCCTACAGCAAACCACTATTATTGACCATTACTTTGTGCCAATCCACCGCTGAAAGGTCATTTGAACACCTACCAAGGAGACAACAGCTTCGGGACTGCTTCCTCTGCGAGGGTTGAAATACAGGCTCACCTCTCACTTGTCTGCTTCTCATGACCTGTCCAATGGCACCCAGGAGCTGAAACGTAATTGTGAAGTTTAACAGGCTTTTAGAGGTACTATGATAGCAAAATGTCAGGGCAAACAACATTCTACAAATTATTCTGCTAGTCAAGCGTACAAATTTTCATAATGACTTGACCTAGAATAGGAACAAAATGTGTTTTCCTAACGTGGGTGATAACTGCATAATTATGCAACTGATTCTGCTAATATTATTAGCCTTATGTTACTTTCCCAGATGTCAGAGAAATGGCACAGAAGGAGAAAACAGGTGGCAAGTTTGTTGGATGTTGCATATTAGTGCAGTTCATAAGAGAATTTTCTGTGTAGATTGGTTGGCTGCAGTTGGAAGGACTGTAACACAAACATGGATTTAATATTTTGGGTGTAGCAGGGGCTTCAGCAAATTTTGTGCTGTGCCATGAAATGTCCAGTTCCTAAGATGAGTTTAAATCTCTTGTTTCCTGATCTCTTTCTCCTAGTGACATTTTTGGTTTGCAGGGCTTTTCAAACACGTGAAAGTGTTACCTTTGGGTAGCTAAATTCATATTGAATAATTATATGAATTCGTAAGTCAGGCATCCTTTTAAAAGAAATACAAGTAATTCAAAGGATACTGTTGATTTAACAAACCTCTAAAATATATATTTTATATATTTGCTCTTCAAGAACCCTTACTCAAAAAGAAGCATTTAAAAGCAGTGGGGGGAACTCATAAAAATTAGGTTGATTTGTGGGTATAGAGATTATTTTTTTCTTTATGTTTTAATATATATTATGCATACATACATCATAAGAACACATACAGTCATGTATCCTTGTATAAATTTATTTAATAATTCAAATTTGTATTTATTCTGTGTTTATTAAAGAATTACGCCTATGCAAAAAAATCTGCAGCTGTGACATTTGAATTGCAGACCAAACAACCATGCAAAAGAATTAAGTTTTCTATATGGGAAAGAGGCTAAAATGTGTATTTAGGGAAATTGATAATTTTAGACTTAGAAATATGTGTTGGAAATCACTGTGGGCATGACTTTGCGTATACTATTCATTTCAGTTAACTGTATCCACTGAAACTGCCTGGGAATTGCATCACAAGAGCTTGCAATTCTTAAGTTCCTGCATTTTTGCCTTTTAGTAAGGTTTGCTAGAAATCTTGTCAGGCTTAAAATAATTGGAAGGAAAGTACAAAATCAGCACTGAAAATGGAAGTTTTAAAAGACAAAGATTGTGGTAGTGGTTCCTCCAATAAAATAGACAAAATGAACATTTCATTATTTGCCTGGGCATTGCATGATCATCTGAAACCCTGATTAAAAGGAATGCTATTAAATTGATTTTTCACTTTCATTTTTTTTTCTTTTTCCCAATTAATTGATCTGCCATCAAGCCAGTAAAGAGGTTGTGTAATCTGAGGCAAGATACCTTTGTTTAATTTTTACCTTCTATCTTTCACGAGAATGTTTTGAAGAAGCAGCGGGCTATAAACATGTAGAAAATTTGCCTTTAGTGGGGTGATAGAACACAAAATATGGCAAAAAAACCTGTTGTATCTGAAATGGCTTTATTAATTTCTGATACTGCATATGCACTTTTGCAGAATCCTTTAGAGTTGGAAACAATAGAAATAAAATCTCTGGTGAAAAATGGACAAGTATTGGATCAAAACTTGCTTTTCACGCTAGGACTTTGTTTAATTGATGGACAAGTGTGGACTTCGAAGTGTACACTTTCTTCAGATTTATAGGCATTTGGAAGGTTAATAGCAGACATATGTTTCAGTGGTTGCCAGTGGCAACCCCTGTGATTTGGGTTGGGTTCAAACAGCTGTTCAACCCCACTTGTCCCCACTCAGTAATTCCCAAAGCTAGCCATGCAGATTGTTTTGGGGCATGACATTTCACATGTGTGTCTAGTTGTCTCTTCTGTATGTATTTATCTAAACATTTATATTTATTCCATCACCACATTACACAAGTGTGAATGAATCTTGGCTGACAACTTAGCTGTAAGGAATGGAGAGGGATTTTATCTTCCCAATTTAACAAAGAGTGAACTAAGACTTTAAGACTTACAGAAAGTTTTGAAGAAAATAGAGATCACTGCTGGATATTCTTGCTGAAATGTCTGAAGCTTTATCTACATTTCCCTTTTTTCTTGTGTCCATGCAGAAACATGCCTGAGTCTTCTGTGCCAGTGGCTTCTTTGGTTTGCTACCAGGGATGATACGTTTCTTGGAAACAGCTCTGGGATTCCTAGCTTTTATTATCATAGTTTTGGTTTGGATGTTTGTTTGTTTGTTTATTTTTGGGGGTTTTTTTTTGTATGATGGCATTCAGTTTTTTAGGCATATATATGTGTGTGTCTGTATGTGCATATTTGTTATTCTTGGAATTGTTAAATATTCACTGTCATCACATATTAATATACAGACATTTTTTGTGATAAATTGCATATACTATTTGGTGATAGCCAAGCTACTTCAGGATCTAGTTGTAGTTATACTGTAGAAGTGGAACTTGGTTAAAAAAAAATCTATTTCTTTTTCTCCTTAAACAGCTCAGAGATACATCCTTCAGTCACAATGGGATTGGTAAAGGACTTATGAAGCTGAGCCCCAAGGCAGGCTGCACCTAGGGAGATCTAAAATATTATCCAGATAACATGAAATGCACATGCTTTTCAGACATTGCTAAGCAGCCTGGGTAAAATAAAAAGAAACCTCTGAACCATACTTTGTGTCCACTCTTAGTCCAGTCTTGAACCTAATATCTGTAGTGGAGAAGAAGCATATGTGAGGCTGCTGATGGTAGTTTTCAAACCTTCCATCATGTTCTGCAGGAGACAATGCACAGTCATTGCCAGTCTCTCTGAAATGGGTGTTGTTGTTCTGATTTAGGTATTTATCCAGCACAGCCTCAATAATTTTCTTTTGATGGCTCATGCTTTCTGAAGCACATTCCTGAAATTGCATGGTTAAGCATGTTGGACACTCACATGCAAAAGTGATTTTTAGAAGTAACAAGGAATATAGAAAAATAGTTATAAATACAATTTATTGTTACATGTCAAGGCCTCCTCTCTTTAGTCACCAGATATCTGTTTAGTATGAGAATGATAGCTGAACAGAGGTACAGTCTAGCTGCTCTCTTCAGAGTCCTGCATTACCTGCTCTGGCTAAGCATCTTTAAATTGTAAAATTGTTCAGGACCAGCTAATTATAATTATGTGCATAGTGAGGGATTTGTACAAACAGATGTGGATGTTTCTAATGCAAACTGATGTATTATTATTCTGAATGTAGCTTGAGGGGGTCAGTAAGGACCAAAACAGGTTTCATAGCCCTATGTACACCCAAATGGCACATGTTAAGAGAGATAGTCTCCCTTCTCCTAAGCAGGGGAAGGTGTGAAGTGAACCCTCTGCTCTCTGCCACGAGCTGCTACTGGCATCCATCTCCTGCTTCCTCCCACCCTGCACTATCATGACTAATACACCTGCACTACAGTTAAATTCTCCTGCTAACAAACCAAGAAGACTCAGCTTCAGATCAGGAAGCCACTGTAAATATATTTTATTGAGTTGTGCTGAAAAAAAACCCAGAACTGCAAGAATTGTCTCCCTGACGCAAGAACTGGAGAAGATCGTGAGAAAATGGTGAAAGAAAAAGGTGACAAAGAACATTGTGAAGAGCTTAGAAAAATAAAAAAAAAAAAAGAAAAAAGAAAAAAAGAAAAAATCAGAATAATAAAGGTGGGAATGTATTTAAAGATTGCAAGAAAAGGGAACTGATGGAGGTAGATTCAATATTTACAAATGTGAGTGAAAAATTAATTTGGGAGGAAATTACACCAAAGGGGATATGGAAAGGAAACTAGTAGGAAAGGAGGAAGGAGGGGGTGAGCGAGAGAAATGACGGAGGGAAGAACAAAAGAAAGAACAAAGAAAAGAACAAAACCTATCTTACTCTGCAGTTATTGTATTTTGGCGATAAATATTTGCAGGTGGCTACAGTAGTTATTTCCTCACTTCTCCTCCCCTTTTTCCTTTCAGAACCAGCTCACAAATCAGGAGAATATCCAAAACATATGAAACTCTGAGTTCTGTGTCTAAAAGCACAGCAGTCACTCTACTACATCCACATCACTGTAATGATGTTTTCCTCTTTCTCAGTGCTGGGAGGCACATGGAACTGACCCGTCCTCATATTACACTAAACTCGAAGCAGCCTCTCTCTTTTACGAACAAACAAAGAATATAAGTTTTTCTTTGAGCTTATTCACACATCCTGGGCTCGTTGCTGTTTGTGTGTTAAGGTTTTCAGCTGTGCTTGGAATTTTTTAGTGTTTGTGCATTTACTATTTTTGTACATACTAATAGTAACATACAAATGTAAAATGTTTCTGGGAACTCGCCCCATTTCAGTCATTCACACAATTCTGTGCCCACGGGGTGGTCCAGCTTTCCTCCTTCTCTGTCTGCTGGGGGCCTTGGGGCCGTGAATATCTTTCTTTCTTTTGCTGTGCAGGTTCCGAAGGAAATCAGGAAACGTTTGCGAGCGCATCTCTCGCATATTCCTATCATTTCTCTGATAATCTTGGCTCGTGGTTGTGCTGCATTTTGTGTATGTCGGCGGTGGCAGTTTCACCTGCCCACTTTTATGTGTCATTAGTTGTCACCGTGCTACCGTGACTGTGTAGACAAGTCTTCACCGAGAGCAGCTTCAGCATCATGTCTGGGCCTTGTAAATCCTGGCAGCAGTGCTACGCACGCTGCAAAGGCTTTGCGACAAAATAGGAAAAATGACAATTAATGATGGCTGAATTCGGGAGACGGAGGAGGAACACGCTTTGGTCGCGTAGAAAGATGCATTTAGGCGCTTTCAAGCACGAGACAACACTTTACATTTCAGGCTACAGTTTTAAAGCCTGAGAGAGAAACCCCTTCGTCCTGCAGAGCTCAAAGCCTGCATTAGTATCTGCCATTTGCAGAGCCTCCCTACTTCGTCAGGGGCTAATTTTCTTCTGGTGGGAGCATCACTGGATGATTGAGGCATTATCACTTTGAAAAGAACCTTAATCGTGTGATCAGTCTGTAAACCAGATTTTGCTCTGTGCGAGCTGGGGTGCCGGGCCTGGCCCCCTTGGCTTCAGGGGTACCACTCACTTCAGTCAGGCTTTACAAGGACTTTGGATTTAAGAATAAATGCTTTATTTTCTGCCAAATATACAATAAGAGTTAATCTTAGTAAATTATTCTGAGCTTTGCAAATGCTAAAAATACATGTTCATTTAGTGTGCAGGAGTTTTGTTTACAATGGGCATTAAACAGAGGGAATGTCAGTGTAAGAAGAGGTGGACTTAATGGGTTAAAAACTGTGTAAATGTTACTCTAGTTAAATTACAGCTTGTTGTTCAGATGAATACTCTCCACTTCTCATATAGCTTTAAATTATGGACAAATGCTTGCAATTGTGAACTACCTACATTGTGGCTGCCTGTTCCCAGGCTTCATCAACCCTAGCTGTCCAATGGGATTACTGTAAGCTTTCACGGCAGTCTGCCAGCCACTGATCAGAAATTCATATCCCTGGATGTTAGATTGCTCTCTTTATTCCATCCTTGTGATGGCTGTGATTGCTGTCATGGTGTTAGGTTAGAAATTAGCATTTTGTGGCCCAAATTTTGCCATCCAGAACATAATCAGAAAAAAAGAGGGGAGGGGGGGTGTGGAAATCAAAGAATAGTAATTTCATCTGTCAAAGAAGGGAAATGCAGTGTTACCATGATACAGATGTCTACGAAACTTAGGTCAGGAAATGTTGTGGTATTTATGGTCCTATTTGGCGAATGCTTAGGCAGGTGGTGTTTTTCTGTTACTGCAGACCTCTGTTCATAGATTAATGCTTTACCTCTGATAAAACAAAAAAAAATAAAATAAATAAAGTAAACAAATAAAAATCCATCAGTGAAACTATAGGTGGGCTTCAGAAACTCTTAAATTAAAAAAAAAAAACAACAAGGGTCTCTAGCAGATACTTTCAAGGACATGCTGAATTAATCACAAGAGGCTGGTTAGCAGGAGGTCAGAGAAAGACTTCTTAGCATCATTTTGGGTCATATGTCTAGAGGCGATGGCAGTATGTATGTGCTGTATTGTAATATCCCCTTCCTAGTTTTCTTGTCTCAGTCAGAAAAGGCTGAACACACATTGCATAGGGCTCTTGAAAGGAAAGAGACACTGGCAGAAATCAGTAGTTGGGAGTTTTTTTGCTGTTCTTTAAAACTGAGTTGTGTCTGACTGGCTAATTTAAATGTGTCATTGTTTTCTTATCAGATTTGTACTATATTCAGTATATTGTATCCCTTGCATTTTGTTTTCTGAATGTGTTGTATCTGGTGATACAAAGGTGGTGATTAAACAGCCCAGTAGTAGTCACTGATAGATTTAATGAACATTTATTTTTGCTCTAAATAAAGATTTCTCTATTAATCTGTTTCAAAACAATTCATCAGGGCTTATTACAGAAAATTATGGAAAACAACTGTTTAAAATTTAGTGTAGAGATATGGTTAGGTCCTTAAAGGTAGCTTGTTATCCTTTTTAGGCAACTCACAGACATGCTAATTTTTTCTGTCATTAGCACTGAACAAGCTGGAAGGATTCTGACATGCGAGGTGCACAGATTCTGTTAGGAGCCTTGATTTTTATCCATCCAAGCTTATCCGTCATCTTTAATCATGCAAAAAGCAGGATTACTTAATCATTTCATTTTATTGAAAAGAAAAAGAAAGATTTACATTAAAATGATGACATGCAAGAAAAAAATAAATTGAAAATGATTATGAAGAAAATGTAACATAGAGATTAAAGCTCCATTGGTTCTGTGATGCTCATTTAAAGCAATGATCTAGTAAAGCCAAAGTATAAAAGTAATGATAATGTTAGCAGTGGAAGTATAAGCATCTCTGCATTTTTGTATGCATTCTGACATGAGGTGTGTAGTTTATTAGAGCAGATGACTCTAAGGAAGATACTTTTTTTTAACCTAAGCTCTGTTTATTCCTTGCATTAAGTTGCATCTTTGTCTGAGCTAAGTGTATTTTAGCACACAAATGTTAAGAGGCAAAGCATACTAGCATTTTCTCAAGCACTTCAGTATGCATGTGCCTGCCTGTTAATCTTCCTATATAGGATAGACAAAAATTATACTGATTTTTAGACTATCTATAAAAATAATTGTTTTAGTGCATTTTATTTTGGAGATAAAATTAAAAAATCATTTATAAATGCCTTCTGTAGCTTTTGGATCTTAGACCTTGCATTTTATTCTGTACCTGTTCTAGGTTTCATGCACTGAATTTAATGTATTCTTTTTCCTGTTTGTCGTCTTTATACATTTTGAATATTCTTTTAATCTAATTATTTTTTTTCTGATATAAAATTTATGTCTAGTCATATCAGAATTTATGTAGTAAAAGAGTTGGATAAAAACATACCTGCAAAATTCTGATGTCACAAAACATTTGTTCAAGAAACATATTACAGTTTCCAAAAGAAAGTTTGTTAAAGGAGAAAACAAGGACATATTTTTGTATGTGAATATATACAAGTGCTGTATTTCATCAAAGAAAATTTATTAAAAGCACCTCACTTTAAGCTTTTGGTCTGATATTTACATAAACTGGTGCATTAAACAAGTAATTATATTGCAAATTAATGTTTAGCATTAGGTCATTAATAATTCATTCTACTGTACTAAGTTGGGTGAATTTAAGGTTGAATAGTCTGGCATCAAATTGTTTGAGGTACATAAACATTTAATGAAATCTAAAAAATATCCAAATCTTTCCTTTAATTCGTAACATTTCTAGGTCTTGAATATTAATTTTATTTAAAATAGTAAAAAAAAAAAGAAAATAAAGTTCAGGGTTTTTTTCAGCAGTGCGGAATCATGTATTTTTAGAGTAGAAAGTGTAGAAATAAGAAAACGAACAGGAAAGATAAAAAAATGGTGTGTAGAGATCTATTAGTCTTCAGTCATTCCCTTTCTGACATTACCTCTGGACACTGCTTGGCTGTGAGAGCTGACTGTTTTGAGAGGAAACCTTCTGCCAGGAGAGAAATGGTTAAAAATGTATAGGGATAAAACCATAAGACTGAGGAAAAGATTAGGAATTCCTAACTGCAAGAACAAGTCTTGGTTTATGTTGTTTCTGAGTTCTGAAAGGTTGTAGTTATGATTACAGGAAAAAAAAAATTGTCTGTAAGGAATTTAACCTTCATACAGATTCTCTCTGTTTGTATAAATAATCTCTCTGGACATTTTAAATAATTGAGATTTAAAATACCTGCATAGAGGTGAAAAAAACAACCAACCAAACCACAAAAACAAGTAGAGCCCCCTTGCCTCAAAACTAACTAACTAACTATCTAAACAAAACTAAAAAAAGCTGCTTTTATTTTTAAAAATGTATTCTATTTTTTCTCTTCCCAAATGTATCCATCTATCTAAAAATTTCACAAATCTTAGAAATTAAACTGGACTCCTAGTGAGATATTTTAATGTAGGAAAAATGTCAGCATTCTGCACAGTAACTGAACATTTTTGGGCACAAGAACAATGGATTTATACATTTTCTTCTAACAATATAAGAGAATATAAGGGATTTTATAAAATATACAGCTGCTTCCCTGTAGTGAAGAATTAAAGTCAACTTATTTTATACATACAGACTGAGTAATACACTGAGGATAAAAAAGAGCCTTTCAACAATAAATTTTCTTCCAAAATAAGTAATCTTTCTATATTGCTGTAAATTAACCTAGACAGTACTTATATTATATAGTTTATATAACGGGTGTAATCTTCCTGATTGATTCATATGACTTTCCTTAGTATGACCAAATATATTTTTCTCACTTTTTCTTTTAAAGACGTGGAAATAATTTTCTTTCTCTCTCTTATTTTTTTTTTCCCCCCCAAGCTGACAGAGGTTATTCTTATGGCATGACTCTCGTTCAGACATGGAATTAGTGGTTTTTTGATCATTGTCCTGAAAACAGAATTATTTACTGAAAAGAATTAGGTCTGATCTTATACTGACTTATTTTCATGCTTCTAAAGCTGTGTCCTTAAAAGACCTGCAGATGTATGTTTACAATTTGAGTATTTGCTTATCCACTTCCAAAATGTTAAAAAGTATTTTGCTATTTTGGATTTTATCAGAAAACTTTTATTTAACAAATAAATTAGATTTTGCAATACTTGCTATGCTATAACCTGATGAATCTTCTTTTTGTTCCTTTTGTGGATGGATTTTGTATTTGAAATTGATGGTTTTAGTATTTTTTTAAAACTTAATTTTATCGATATTGAAAGTTTTCATTGATTCCAGATAAATTATAGTCATAGTAATGAAGGCAGATGCTTATTATTTGTTATCTGAAAGAACATGAAAGTCTCATTCAGTTGTTAGAAATAATGAAAGCAAAAGAGTCAAAACGAGCAATGATGAGTGATAAAAAAACTGGACCAGATTTTAGTCACTATGACCTTTAAGCAATAGGTGGCAGTGTTACCTAAATACTCTGCTTTGTATTGGAAAAGAATGGGAGTACTTAGGAAGGAACAGGACATTTGTTTTACTTGTACATAATTGCAGATTTGTACAAACAAATTTCACGTCATTAAGGATGCTTTCAAAAAGTTCTCCTAAAAAAATTAAATTCAGTATCTAATATCACCTAAAAGACCCACATATTTATGTTTTCTGATTTATTAGTTATAATATGATATTGAAATCGAAAATATTCAACTCATGTCTGAAAAACAAGTACATTTTCCTACTACACGCTGTATTTGAAAATGTGATCCATCTTAACTTTATTACATATTTCTAGTAATAAACACCAAGCACACTTTTAGAAAATATATTGCAGAATATACTTTTCTGGCTTATTACAAATTTATAAATTTAGGGACCTAGTTAATAAAGCTTATAACACATAGTGTTTCTTTAGAGATTACAGGATAAACTTTATGAATTCTTTTTGTATGTATAGCACAGTATCACAGAACAGACCTGCCCCAATATACAAATATTATTTCCCTCTTTTTGTACAAGTAGGCAATCCTTTCCACACCTGAAAAGCATGCAATAACAAAAACAAAAAAAAAAAGAAAAAAGGATGGCATTGCTTATCAAAATTGATGCCTTAATATAAATTTCTAAACTGAGAATGTCACTATACATATATTCACTTAGATACAAAATGTTTCACCAAATGCAACATTGTACATTATAATAAAAACCGATTTGTTAAAGCCATTTTGGTCCTCTGAGTGTTAGTTATGCATAACTCATCATATAATAATTAAAATACATACTGACCAATGCAGCAGCCATATTCCATACCATGTGTTCAACCTCTAGGCTACAGCTTTCATACAGTAGCAGTTCCAAGGGATGTGTTCATCAGTGTGTGATAGAAACACTACGCTGTACTTTTTTGCAGTTTGAAGTGGGGTGAGGGGGAGAGGACTTGTACAGTATGTAGTCTTAGTTTGATAATTGCACCTTATCTATTTACTATGGTATATTTATCAATTTTTAGCTTAAAAGTGGGATGTTGCGTGGAAGAAGGAGAATAAATGATAATCATGCTAGAGGAAGAAGATAGTGATGGATAGAGGCAATGATGAAATGTGTCTGATAGGGTAGTTTTCTTCTGTACCACCATTTCGTTGCTGCTCTGGGATTACAGCAAAATGGTGGCTACTTATATTTTATGGAAAATGTAAATTTTATGGTAACCTTCCTATAGACTCCAAATTGCTTCTCCCCTCCATCCCTATTATACTGTTTTGTTAGAACGAGTGTGTGGTTTGCCTTCTGAATCTTATAGCACTACAGTAAAGGAAAAGCTCAGCTGCAAAATTCTGCATCAGCAATAAAGGCTTCACTTACATGTGATCAAACCAAAGCATAATCAAATGGGAAGATAATGTTTTCTTACATCTACAGATAAGATACTAAATGGCCACAGGTAAATAAGATTTGGAGTGCGTTCTTGTTTTGCACAGCACAGAGCGGAGACAAACATTTGTGACTCCTTTTCGGTTTTTGGGGTAAAACTTGGTCTGTACTATCAAAAAATGCTAATAAGTAGCAGATCTTAAGAAGGAGAAAATAGATAAAGTCCTAAGGCTTTGTTTTTTAGCCTCACTGTTTTTCTGTTCCAAATAGTTGACATGGCATGGAGTGACTAAACTGTCTTGTAAAAGATCCCCTTATGAACCGTCTTGGGCAAGGGGAAAGGTGCTGAAGCAGCACCTCACTGAAACAGCTTTTGGGTTTTGTCACTTTCCAGAAGGATGTTACTTGTGATAATATGATTTTTCCCATGTATCTAATTTTTAGAAATGAAAATAATTAGAAAACATGGATCTAAATATGATTTTCTTGTTATCTACATGTGTTAAAATACACAGAATGCAGGAAAACAAGAAGAAAAGAGAAGTGAGAAGAACCAAATTAAGAAAACAAAGTGAAAGGAAGAGGTACGGAGGACCATTACAACACTGGCTTTTCCTCAAATTCTGAAAAAAAGATAACCCATATAATACTTTCTTTCTGAAATTACTCTGTTATACTTAAAGCATATTATTAAAATATGGGGTATTTATAAGATACAATTTTATCTCTCTCTCCAGATAGATATTTAAAATTAAATGCATATGATATTATCTAAAATTTCCTTGCTGAATTTTATGATGTTCCTGTTGTAAGCTAACTCAGTTCTGAAGTTGTGAGATTTTAAATACTGGGAAAATAACCAAATATTTCAAAAATTCAGCTTCCAGAGACTTGTTGCACTGTTTACCAGGTGGATATAAGTGAAGTGATAAAGTACTGAATTTAAAGCATGTCTTAAGAGAGTTCATGCTCTGATACTACCTATTTTTAGGGAAGCAGGTTGTTCTGCTTATACAGCAACCTTTCTTCCTTCAAATTTTTTTACAACTTATTGAATTTGGCGTTGCAGTGGCCGTGTACACATATATCCATATGAAAATATACCCTCTCTCCAGACATACTGGTTACCTATGAGCAGAAGGGGTGAATGGTTATTGAAGTTTATTTGGATGTGCATGAACACACCAGCCCTGCTAGCATATCCTGGCAGCTGGAGACAGAAAAGGTGTTATGTTCCCAGTGTACCTCCAACTTCCAGCTCTCCCTCCACAGGTTTTACACCCCTGAGTCGCTCAGGGTAAAGGGGGAGTCACACCACGAGGAAAATGCAACACTGCTCCGAATCGTTTTCTGAGGAGTGCTCACATGTAAACCTCAATATTGTTTTTGTTTTTAATTTATTTTGCCCTGAAATGCTCAAACATATTTGAATAGAGATTTTAAGTGTAAAAATGGTAAGGATATAAATATTTTTATGATACAGTCATAAGATTTTAGTTGCAACATGAGTATTTGTTACTCCAGTTTCTTGTTTATAACTTGAATACTGGCAACATTGCTAGGGAGGATCAGGTTAGGAAATCATTCTATTTTATACCTAACAAAAAAAAAAACACCGATCTCAAACTACATGATCTTACTTAAAGTTGGAATGATTTTTTCCCTTTGTAATTTGTTTATTTTAGCTATGTATTTACATGCTAAGATTAGAGTACTTTGAAGTTCTATACTAAATGAAATAACATCCAGGAAGACTTAAAAATCCATTTCTTTATTTTACATGTTTAAACACAACTGATGTGCACCACACTTTGATTTTAATTGAAAAGTCATAAACCTAATCCCACTTATATAAATATCTTAATCTTTCATCATTATTAATCACACTCTAAATCATAATTTTATGTGTTAAATATTCTATTTAAAACTGTTAATAATATAATAAAAAATAATATTCATATTTGTGTAATTATTTCTGGTTTATAGAGGAGTTCTGTTGTCATTTCTTTTTAAAGTTCTCTGCCTTATATAGAAATACACCTTTTAATTCTTAAAAATAAAGGAAAAATGTATGATGAGCACAAGTTTTAGTATAAGCACTTTAAATTACACAATAAGAATAAGAAAAAATATATTCCAACCCCACTAATTTCATAATGTGCTAATGGCAAGTCCAAACAACAGCAAAAGTAAACTTAAACTTGTATATTCCTACAAAATCTCAGCTGTGCAGATTAACATTGGTTTGGTCCAAGTCTGTCAGGGTTGCTGATGTGATTTCTGTTTTCACAGTAAATAAAACTAAAATCGTCTGTGTCAGAAGATGTGATTAAAAAATAATTAGATGCAAAGTTTTATGGCATATTGCTATACATTTGTGAGTAAATGTAGGACTTTAAATGTAAAGAAAAAATATTTTAAAATCTCATTGAAGTGTAAACTGTTCATACATTGTAACAATATTTTTCGAAAATTGTTCTAGTTTTCACATGAAATGATGCTAAAACCAAATCTGTTGATTATTTTATTTCTTTGTATCAAAACATATGATAGTCATAAATACACAGAAGCTACTCAGAGGATTTACATTTTCTAATTTCAATCACACATTCAATTAACACATTTTCTAAATGTTACTGCAGACATTGAATAACTTAAAAGTTTTTTCCTATCCAAAAAAACTCAGCACCAAGGGAACAGTTTAATCCTTTTTATTGAACAGGTATTGCTGTCTAATCGGTATGGGATAGCTCATTTCATGCCTGTGAAGTTCCTATTAGTCTTAACTGTTAGTTTCTTTTTCAGTATGTTTAATAAAATTGTAAAATAATATTAAACCTCACAAACACGTTTCTGTTGCCTCAATTACTTATCTTTAATAAATGCAATGCTTTATATAATGTCTTCCAAAACAAGGAATTCAGAACAATGTTAATTTTGATTCTGATTTTTCAGAAATTCTTGTATTTGTATAATTTTGAAATATCTATGTAGGAGCATTTAGGCTTTTGTGATTTGTTTTACTGCTACAAATTATTTATTTTAAAAAATTAAAATTTAAGTTCTTGTTATGAAACATTTTTTAGTACAATTTTTGTTGTCAGTCGGGCACCAAATTTTTACAAGATAACTCAATTAAGTCAGACCAACAACATTAATTTCAATTAAAAGGGAAAAAAAAAACCTCCTAACCCACCACACACCACCCACCCATTTTTTTTTTTTTTTTTTTTTTTTTTCCTCAACTTCTGGTGCTGGCAAAGATAAAAGCTGTGCAATTACATCTCAGCAGCCAGAATGCTGAATTTCATTAGATTTGTCAATCAGAAACCTCAATTTACTTGCTCACTTTCATAAAATTTAGAAGCGGAGAGCAGAATGGTAACCTTGTCTTCTGACTGTATGGTTGCAAGATTACTTCCAACCTGTTTATTTATTTGGTAGTGTTTTGGCCAGTTATTTTAAAATTGTCTAGCAGTGGGCTACTCTTTGCTCCCCAGGGAGATTTTTCTATTGGTTAACTCACAGTCAGGTTTTTCTTTTTCCCCTACTGATATATTCCCTTTATTAATTTCCTCCCATTACTCCTAGTTATACCTCCTTTTACTATGCTAAATAATTCCTTTTATGCTAAATAATTCCCTTTTTCCATTTTTGAGTTATCACTCTGTAACATTGCTGTTCTCCTTTTTTTATGGAAACTGTCTCAAATTGGCAAGGTCTAAAATATGCTGAGTTAAATCTGCTATAAAGGACTTTATTGACAATTACTATAACTTAAACACAGTCCTGCTTTAATAAGCTCAGCTAAAACTGAAGTTTGAATAATTTTTGTTAACTGAAGCAAGAAATCTATTAAAAAGAGCCCTCTATTTTGGACTGTTTTGTAGTGATGTAATGGGGCCAAATGATTAAGCATAGCTTAGATAGCCAAAATCCTCTGGGTCAAATTACCCTGTCTGCCGACAAGCACAACGGGGTTGAAAGAAACACAGATGCCGGACAAATGTTTCTGGTAAGAGGAAGAAAACTATTACAAGCCTGTCTCCTTTTTCCAGGCTTGAAGCTAGTTTTGGTCTGCCCTCCTTCCCTCTCTGCATTTTCCTGAAGGCTGGAGACTGCCTAGTGCTGAAACCTCTGGATACCCTCTCCCGAAGCACTGCCTTCTCCTCCTGTCTGAGGGAACTGGGGCAGAATTGGCCTCACTCTGATCTTAGCTGGAGAAGAGCTGGATGGGCTCATTAACTGCATGTGCCTGCAAAGCAGCACGTCCTCATGCCCAGGGTCCTACAAATGACTGAGCCGTTGAGGAGGAAACATGCTTCACAGTGAGTAGCATCTGCAGACAACTTTCCTGACAGGCTTTGATCAAACTTCATACCTGGATCGGCCCAGCTAGGGGCAGGGGCAGCAATTCTAGGCTGGCAGCCACCACAAAGGGAGATGGTAAGGTAGGGTGAATGTGAAAAAACTACATTTTCAAACAAGGTACCTCATTGCCCAGTAAACCTCGTGGCACGTTGGGAAAATTTGGATAATAAACACAGATGAAACATGTCTAGTTTTCTAAACTCTCTTATATCTCTCCTTCCTTTCTCTGGAGAGACCCCTAAATTTAGTTAGAGACTTTTACACCAGCAGGCTGACAAGGATTGAAAAGCGCTGCAGTAATGCTGCTGTGCTGATGCATGCTACCACCATGGTTACAGCGGGAAGGTTTGCTGCTCCTTGACACCGGGCATACGACACCACTAACTCTCCATTTGCATCAGGGCTGCTTTTGCAAAGCAGCAAGTGCATTCTACCCTGGCTGCTGTTAATAGAAGCTGAGGGCTCATACCCTTTGACAAGCCAGACATGTTTTAAGGCTACCTGTGTATGCTTAAATGGGGATGCAGGTTTTTTCCCTTCACCTGGATATCTTGGTAAAACTTTTCTGCATCTAAAAGGACTGGGCCCTCAAATGTGTGTTGATTATTTATTTTGTTTTATTTAATTCTCTAAACTGATGTGAATTTTTACATAGGTTTCAGTGTCATAGCTATGGCTGCCTTTAATATATTATGTGTTCTGATCGCTGTATTAGTTCTGATAAAAATCAAGTTTTCTGAGATTCGTCTTATTTTGCAGTTTAGATCTGCTTTTGGATTATTTTATCCTGTCTTGAAATATTCTCTCTTGCTTAGAACAGCTGAAAATTGACAGAGTTTAATGTATGCAAAAAATCATACAAGTACTGGAAAATTGTTACACGCACACAAAAAATCTTTATTTCCTTTATATCTTGATATAATTTGTTTGAAACTCTTCTGCAATCCCTTGGAGCATGTAAAAGTGCTCCATGTAAACAGGTCCCTCTGCCCTTGTTCTTTAGACTGTAGTGAGGCTGCTGAAAGATTTGAGTGATGGTGCAATGCTTTAAATTAAATATAGATTTGGGGTTCTGAGCCTGCTGAGTTGAGTGCTGTAAACACTGGAGGACCAATCAAAACAAACATAAGTGACACAAGTGATCTTCATTGAATCATTTGGCTTTTCTCTTTACTTGTTTAGAGACAAATGTTTTTCCTTTCCTTTGGTGCAATATTGTTTCTAGATCTACTCTGAATTTTCATTTACAGACAGTACATAATGAGATAAATAGCATGCTTTTACCTTGGCCGGCTAGTTAAAAAGGTAAAGCATGAAACAAGGGAGCTGTGGATTTTGGAGGCTCTGTTTTCCTCATGCAATGAGCTGTATTCCATCTGTGATCAACTGTGCTTTCTGTTTTACAGCATCCTTACTCTGTCGTGTGCTGTTTATGAGTAAAATCTCCAACTTGAAATTGCTGTGGCTGAGAAGAAAGAAGCATAATGTGCACGTGTGTGTATGTGTGTGCATGTGTGTGTGTATTCATTAACATTTGGGGTAGCAGGTGTTGAGAGCTCTTTTTCCTTGGTATGAATACATTTTGCATCAGTGGAAAGCACCGAGACATCTTATGCTGCATTCTTTTGTGAGCAGCAGCTTAAGATTCTTTTTATTGCTTCACTAGAAGAGGACCAAGGCAAGGCCCTTCTCCACTGCTAAGAGCTCCAGAATATTGCTCAGCTAAGTGATGAAGAGATCTTATATGCTGAAAGTATTTCATGAAAAGAGTTATCAGAGAAAATCAGAAACAAAACCCCAAATTTAAAAAAACATTTTAATTGCTTGTGAAACAGCGATAAGCAAGTCAAATTGTCATATTATAACTTAAATTTTTGAGTTCAGAATACTCACTGGAAAGGTTGGACTTGAGTTGGAAGTTTAAATGACTATGTAAAGATATATTTTTCATTTCTATCATTCAAGAGGTGGGAGGCATAGCAGAGAAGCCCATGGAAGGGTATTTATTTAATGTTTCTTTTCCTTCTTGTTCTGTGCAAGAGCTTGATCTTTCCAGTGATGTTGATCTTGTCCTTTCAGAGGCCTTTTGCATATGCAGTGATCATGTTCACTGTTAAAAATGTGACTAACTATGGAGAATTTCCTTTTTTAGCTGCAGCAGAAAAATACTCACCGTTGTCATAAAGGGAGACTATGGAGTAAAATAAGGATTAGGCCATTTCAACACCAATCACTTATTTATGTAGTATAGAATATCAACACAGAGAAGCAGGGAAATAATGCACAACCTGCACAGAGGTGACTTTAGGAGAGAGTAGACTGAGATGTTAAAAAATAAACAAACCAAGTCACTGATGAGAGCTATGTTTAATACAAAATGCACCTTTCCCCTCTTGAAGGGCAACATCACACACCTAGAATGTCTCATAGAGGCTGAGAAAAGAAAGACTAGTTAGTGGCCAAGAACACCCTGATGTTCTGCGCTACAAATTGAAAGTGAAGGTTACTTTATTGTAGACTTTATCTTAAAGCAGTAAAACGGGTAGCTGCAGCTACAACTGAAAGTATTGATTTTGTAATTTCAGCAAATTAAGAACAAGACAGGAAACCTATTAAACCTTTCCACTGATTGCCAGGGCACTTTTTGGTGATGCTGGTGCTGACATTAAAATTACATGCGCCTGTCTCTTTAAAGCCAAATATATACATTTTACAGAAGATAGTGCCAGCTAACATGCTGAAAAGGGATCTTTATAAATCTGTGTAATTTCACATTTCAGATGTGAAACTTTTGAAGCCTGATGACATGAATGTCAAGCAGCACATCTAAAATTTTCATAAATTATGGTTCATGTTAGATGTGCTTTCATTACATTTTAATAAATTAAAATTTTCACAAAGCCAGATTTTTTATAATAATAGCAAAGATTGTAACGCTAGTAATAGCATTATCTGTCAGAACATTATGAGTAATGATTATGTAAAAATCTATGTAACAAAGGCTAACAGAAGAAATGATCAAATTATATTCTTCTGTATCTTGTACAAAACAAGTTATTTTATTATGGTAGCAAAAAACCAACTTCTCTTAAAGCAATATTTAAATTACTTTTAAAAATCAGTGCAATTAAATTCACGTGAATTACAATAGTTAAAACCACTTTTCTCATAAAGGATGGTTTTAAATTTTTGTTTTAATACTACTAAGTATAAATTATATAAATTAAAGAGCTGTGTCTTTTAGAAATACAGTAATTCTAATAGTCCTTAGGAAGAATGGGGAAAAGCAAGGAAAATTATACCTGAATCCACTCTGAAAACCTTATAAAGATGTAAGTTTCCAGTTTATCCAATTCATAAATATTTTGTTTCATCTGAGCTAGTATTTGGCATCATTCCAGCGTGTAAACAAGCATCGGTTTTACACACACAAATCTAATTTACAGGGAAGCCATCATCTGCATTTACTGAAGTAGCCAGCAGTTTGTGATGTGCCTGTAACAGAAATGCCGTGATAGAGAAGGTGGTGGGAATGCAAACTTAAAAAGAGATTGGATTTGTAACAACAAAGGAGCTCTTAAAAAGTGTGGGGGAACACAGCAGAGAGACTGCGAGCCAAAAGTATCCATCAGAACGGGCTTCAGGAAATTGTAGCAGGTGTTTACACCTAAAAGTGAATGAGAACTCAGCAGCTTGTGTTACCAGGGAAGCCTCAAAATAGTGTATGAAAATGAGTATCAGGTGTGAAAATATGCATCTAAAGATAAAGGTGAGAATAGGTGAAGTGAATTTAGTAGTCAGAGAGATCTGAAATAAGTAGGAGGGAACACCTAAGTATGTTTATAAGCAGGAGCACAGAGCTTCAAACAAATGAACAACATTGTTTTTCTCTGCTGAAAGATAAATGCACATGGGGAACGCTGGAGTGTTCTAACTACCCCTCCAAGCCCAGTAGAAGCTGGGGTAGTCACAGTGACTCTTTTCTGCATGTCTCTCCAGTTTCCCAGGAATGCACATGCATGCCTGATTGTACACACTGATTTATTTTCTCTCTGTTTTCACAGCAGATATGCCAAGCTGTTGATGCCTACCAAATTGGATACTGCACATTGCATATTGCAAGTATATTCAGATAACACCTATAACTCCACAAAAGCATTGGTGCTTTATTCTGCTGCAGAGACAGAAAATTACAGAGACATCCACCTCCCACACACTTCATAATCTGGGACTTCACTGAACCTGGAGCAAAGACTGTGAAGAGGAGAAAGATGCAATATCAGTAACTACAGGTGCACACTTAGGTTATTCAGTGTGGCCTATACATTTACAGGTGACCACCAGAAGAACCACTCCCAGAGGGTGGTGATTTGTAGGGATAGAGGAAAAAAGTAGGTTTTTAAGGAGGAGTCTAAAGAGATAAAAAATCACTAACTGCTTGAGAGATGATACTTCATTTGGAACAGGATGGCTTCAATAATCCAAGAAGAATCCTACCTTGCTGGAATTCCTTCTGGCCATTTGACAATGCTGAGATTTTATTAAAGCTACTGTGAGTTTGAGCCTTCTGATTTTTTTCTTTGAACAGCCTTTCTTCCTACTAAATGTTCTCTCACTTGTCCGTAGCAGATACTCACTATCTGCCACTCTTCTGTAGAGCTATAGTTTTGCCAGAGTTATGATTAGTGTTTTTTCCACTTAAATTAAGTAAAGGGTTTCTAGCTTTTTTTGATTCATCTGAATTCTTAACTGCATTTAGTTTTTCATGGAATGTTCCAGTTTTGAACTGGAACTTATGCATGTATATGTTTTATTTATTCATATGTGTACTTTGTAGTATGGATATAAATACAAGCATGTACCAAAATTTCCCACTCACTGGTTTCAGGAAGGTGAAAAGAACAAAGAATGACTCTGTGACAGAAGGTGCAACCTAAAGTGTTTGAGTCTTTCCTTTACTTGATTTAAAGTGAAGATTAGACCATCAGTTTTCAACATCCAGGGAAAAGACCTAAAATTGAGACCGAAATAATGCCTAATAATTTTTTTTTTTTGCAATCCAAGAGATGGATGGAGACATAAACAAGAAGAATTAATATCCAAGTAATGTGGAAGAGTTGCTGGAATATTGCACAAAAAACATAATGTAGAGTTGAATGTACATCTCCCACAGTCCTGGGAAGTGCCCTCACTAAAAGTCCTTTTATGTTATGCTGCAGAGCTTGTTTTCCATATGAAACACTTGGAGAATCTGGCTTATGACCCAAGACAAAATGAGAAAAAATATATTAAATATCCCAAAATATTGCAGTGTAGGAGAGTCAGGTCCTGCACACCTCTACAGTAGGAGAATTGAAGGATTTTTGACACACACGAATCTGTGCTCAAGAATGCACATGTGCACACTGGAAAACACTGATCTTCTTTAAAATTTGATATATGCCTTGAAGCCTATCCAGAAACAGAAACTATCAAAAGCCACTCAAAATTGTATCAGGAAGCGACAATGTCTTGGCAGTAAAATGCTGATTTTGTGTAAGGTAATTATGGACACCAATGTCTCCATTTCTTAGTGCATTGTACATGAAAAGAGCTAAATTCATTTGCATAGTCAAGTTTATGTAACAGTGCTGGAAATGTGAATTAGTTGGAAAATATATCTACTGATGTTGAGATATTAGCATAAAGTTTTCAAGGGCTGATTTTCAGCACACATACAGTGAAAATAAACTTATATTTGAGGGTTAAGGAGATCAATAATGTTTAACTTAATAAGAGTTGTTGATATCAAGACTATCCTAAGTGAAATTGCAGGAACCATTGAATATGTTTTTAATAAATTTTGTCACTTTAGATTTAGACCTCAATGAAATGTCTCTCTGAATTTCACAGAAATTGCGTAAAAATAGCATAAGTAAAAAAATTCTTAGAAGTGCAAAATAAAGAGAGAAATAAAGAATTTAAACCACCTGAAACAGACTGCTGAACTGATTAAATCACCATTCTTAGATCATGTCAACAAAGTGGATGACCACAGCTCTATACTAAACTTAATACCAATAATATATTTTGCACTAGAAATAGTGTTATTTTTGTAGAAATTGAAATAGAATGTAATTACAAATTGTGATGAGAAAAATGGGAAAGAGAAAAAAAAATTTCAATTTATTTTCTTTTGAACACAGTGTACACTATTCACATATATTAAATACAGTAGGTACATGCTTGTTGGAGTCTGCACAGTATTTTTTATTGTATAAGTTCTGATTTTCCTTGGTTTATTCTTTCACCTAGGTAAGCAAACTGATAGGAAACAAGTGTTCCTTTATGAAGAATTGACTTTTTCATTGAGAAATCATTGAGTGCTAAATACTCTTTGATGACCTGAAAAATGTTTCTAAGGATAACAGAAGGGAGATATCTTTTGAAGTTTAAGGACGATATCTTTTTTTCTTTCACTGCTTTCAAGAAAGGAGGAGGGAGAGAGGACTGAGAAGACAGAAAATATGTTTTCAGTTTATAGAATTCAGTGGTGTGTGAAATTCATAAAGGAATTTTGTTTTTATTTTCTTTGTTCCCTCCAAGTTTTCATTATTGTTTAATCAATGTTTCTACTGGGGCAAATACATGAAAGGAATTATTTTGTCTCATGGTTGTGACTCATAAAGACGTGGTTAAAGACAAAAATGGTAAATTATTGTCTTGAATCAAACTAAGAAACAGTGAAGAAAATATCAAATATTGTGTAGAAATAATAAAGTGAAACTCAATGCCTATGTTTGTCAGTTCCTTACTACTGTTTAATTTTTTCTTTTCTATAAGAAGAAGTGAATTTGGATTGAATTTTGGTTTTGGTTGAATCTCAGAATATTTGGATATTTTTCTGAATTTACTGAAATTATTCTCTTTCTAGCTTCTTAGGTCTTTACCATTGTTGCTTGTTCATCCTTCAGATGTTTTATTTTTCTTTCTGTTTTGTCTTTTTTTAATTGGAAGGGTACTTTCTTAATCTACTTTCCTTTGCAATTAGCACAGATCAATTAACAGTTATGCAGGAAAAATGGCAGAAGTGGTGTTTTTCGATACTGTTGCCTGTTGCTCTTCTGCACAGCACCATTTGCATCTCTTTTCTTCCCCAGCTTCACTTTCATATGCCATAAGCAGGGTTATGTTCGCTATTCTTGAGGCTCTTTCTCTGCCCATGCCCCTCTTTTCTGCCTCTCTTCTTTCCTCTCTTGCTTTCTAGATTGGGAAATATTGATTCTATTGATCACAAAGCAACTGGGTGTGTATGCTCAGCAGGCATAAACAGTTTTCCATCTTCTGCTAATTAGGAGGATTTCCCTCATAAACTACCACTCTTCCAGTCTGAGTACCTGCTAGCATCACTTTTGGACTCTCCACTGATACTCCACCCCAGATCTGTTTTTTTCCAGTGAGTGCCTCTCAAAAGAGGATTGTCTTTCCCCAGAGCCCCTACCTTTTCCATACTGAGTGTGAAAGCTGAATTTGGCTTCAGCTGTCTCTCTACGTTCTTGTGTTTCCCACTGAACTGAGAATCATCACATAATTCCCATAAACTGGGAGGAAAGGTATTAGAACATTCTGTGTGCTGGCTCTGACACTCTCCTGACCTTTCAAGTGTCAGCTTTTGTGGTAGTGAACACCTAAATGTGGCACTATGGGGTAAACTGTATAAAAATAAATGTTATATCGTGACAAGGAGAGTTGAATTAGTTTTAGAATTCCTTCCTACTTTGGGATGTTTTTTTCCTAAAAGCTCAAAACTTAAAATGTGTTATGCAGAAAAAACTTGTTTGGTAACATTCCACTGGCATGTGATGGAGAAGTGATATTCCTCCTACATCTTCAGAGATTTCACAGCTATAATACTTGTTTGTAATTTTTTCCCTGTTTTGTTTAATTTAATTAGTCTTTCTTGGCTGCTTTGTTTTAGGAGTCATCTAAATGTTTTAGGTAATTCAATGGAAAAGTATATCTTAGGCATATTATTTTTAAAGCTCAACACCACACCAGGAAGAGATTAAGACATTTTTGTAGTGTGCATCCTTTGATTTCTTTGACAGGATGACCAGGAACTGGTTTGGAGCTGCAGCCTCATCATGTCTGTGATATGTTAAGTTTTAGCTGTCATAATTTTCAGATTCTGTACTGCATTAGTATATAACTCTGAACTTCACATAAAGTGTTAACAAGTTCTCCTCACAGGGCAGTTAGACAAAACAATCCTTTTCCAGCCTGAGAACCAAGGACACCGTTACAGCTTCAAGCCCAAAAAGTATAAACAACAGCAAATTGAAGAGAGCAATCTGGGAGGATGGGACTTCATAACCTGAAGCTGTAATTGGACAATTAACCCCAATATGTAAATAGACCAAAACTTATCAAAATGTGAAAACTCATGACTGGGGGTTCATCTTGGGTGTAGCCTTGGTCAGGCCCCTGTACTGCCCACAGTGTATCCTTTGAAGGCCTTTTTAATAATACCTACTTTATTCCTTTAACTCTGTCTAGCCTCTGTTCTAGGTAGCCTCTCAAGGTGCCATCTGGTGAAAAGCTCATACTTACATCTATGAAAGGTATGGTACATTAACTGCTTTTTCACATTCTAAATGATAATGATGAAACTAAGACAAGGCAATATTTTAAGAACATGAAAGCAATCTTTGATAGTAAAGAATGATTCTAAAGGCATGACTTAGAAGACTACAACCTAGGACATCTATAAGTGGTGTGTTCATTGTCCAAAAAAGCTTAGTCTTGCTATCTATTCTGTACAGCTTAACTCTGGAGTAGGTGATAAAATAAGTCTTGCATGCTTCCTTGAAACCTCATGGCTTCTTTTTGAAATCAGGAACAAAATCTTTCCTGTCTACTCAGGAAGACTGTAGAATGAGAGAGGGTGACCAATATGTAGTCAGGATAACTGGAGAGTGATCCCAGCTGCCTGTTGAGGTGTGTTACTTTGGGGAAGTCTCTCTGAAAGCAGGAAGACATACTTCTTATTGGAAATGTGAATGCAATAATCATCGTTTATCCAGATGAACTTCAGCTCAAACATGAACAACAAAGTCAAATATATATACAACCTAAGTTGCTCTGTTATATTTTGTGACAAGAAAAAGAAGTTTTGAAAATACTTTTTTTTCATTATAAGACTTAAAGCAAATGAGTATTCACATATACACAAAGATTCAAGAAAGTTAATGGATGGATTTAAATATTTAATAGGTTGCAGGTTCTTTATATGTGTCTTATCTTTCACACCATTAAAATATGATGATTTTTAATTTGGAGAAATGACTACAAATGTAACAGCAAGAAAATGACTATTTAAGTATGAAAACAGACTTTCATATTTCCAGGAAGAAGGAGATGTAGATTGGAAACATATTTTCAGCATGAATCCATCTATTTCTTCACGAAAATTTTTTGGTATATTGAGAAGCTTTGAGAGATCTGCCAGTGAAGGGGGCAATATCTAAACAACAAGGGTGTTTTTCTAAAAATAAGAGGCAATTTAATGGCTTTTTTAATGACTGTTACAGCTAAATGTTAGAGTAGACTGGTGAGGAAGATTTCACCATCTCCATTGTTGTTTCCAAAGAAAAGAATATTAGAAAAATTTACATCAGGAATGTTTCAGATGAGGTCTTGATATACAGGGTAGGATTATTGCTTTATGAGGTAATTTTCAAGCTCAATTTCACTCCTGATGAGCAGGCAGCTTTTTTAAAGCGTGGTTCTGATAAAATGACAAACCTCCATGGTCTCTTCAGTCAGCGCTCCAAACAGCACAAGCAGTTCTAGTCAGACATCTAAAACAGCATAGGAGACTAAAACTAGGGACTGTGGGTTATAACCCCAACATCATTGTGTTGATGGAAGTTGGATGTTGTCAGATGCTCTGACTAAGAAGCTGGAGAAAGAACAGCCCCAGACTGATTCTCCTGTAGAAGGACTTCTTACAAGGTCATCTTGTAAAATAGGACAAGGGACAATGGCTTTAAGATGAAAGTGGGTAGGTTAAAACTAGATTTTAGGAAGAAATTATTTACTGTGTGAGTGATGAGGCACTGAACAGGTTGCCCAGAGAAGCTGTGGATGCCTCATCCTTGGCAATGTTCTAGGCCAGGTTGGATGGGGCTTGGAGCAACGTGGTTTAGTGGAAGGTATCCCAGCTTATGTCAGGGTGGCTGTAATAAGATAATCTCTAAGGTTCCTTCCAACCCAAGCCATTCTGTGATTCTTGCAGAGGTGTCTGCAAACCCCTCATTTTACTGCAGCCTAGCAGGGAGAGCAGGGAATGGAGCTTTAGCCTTGCCCAGGGTATGTGCCCACTGCCTTCCAGCCACTGCTGGGCTGTTACTGCCTGGCCCCCATGCACACACCCTGACCTAGCTCCTCTCCACAGATCTCTTGAGCCTAGTCCAGGACTTAGGCCAAACAGTTTCGCACACTGCCAGAGGACAAGAGCAATCAAGCCATCCTGTCCCCAGTAGTGAGTCTCTCCCTCACCGAAAGAGAGCAAGATGCAATGGAGGTGAGATTTTTCCTAGCCTGGCTCTTCAGCACATACATGAAAGGTTCCTCCCCTTCCTCAGTGAAAACAATTCCCACAGTCTCTGACAGACATGGGTGCAAACTGTGAGTGAGTCTACTTACAAAAACTTTTGACAGGTATCATCAATTTTTGTTTCAGTTGCTTTGAATTTAGAGGAATGCCACTTTCAACCAAAGTTTAATTTGAGTAAACCTGCTGACCAGGCAGGAGGACAGCTTCCTTCACTCCCTTGGGAATAGCCTAAGAAAGATGGTGTCTCAGGAAAAGAGGGAAAGACAGAACAGCTGAAGAACCATCAGACTGTCAAGCTGGAACACGGAGCTGCCCATCACATGCATCTCTGTTGACCTGGAGGTGCCTCATACTTCAACTACTGCAAGAGGTGATAATCCAGGAATGACTGTCTACAACCTAAAATATGCTTAGTGGAATGGAAAGTGTAATCCACCCATTTCATATTTTTTATAGACCAGATGTTGAATTTCTACTGGTTCAGAACTGCAACTCTTTAATTAATCACTTAAGGAGCACAAGGATGAGTGGTTTCCCTTTGGCTTAGCAAACCATCCTCTCCTGAAGGGCTGTGAAAAGCACAATAATTGGGAGAGAAATGGGGTAGCACTTTGTACCTGAGCACATTGTCTCCTGTGGAATATAGGTCACATTTACAATATCTTTCCTGAAACCAAAGATGCAAATTTAATGCATTGGATTCACATTTTTGTTCTCTGCACAAACAAAGGTGATACTACTGGAATTCTGATTAAGTTTAATGAGGGAAAGTGTAATGTATTCATTCCTTCCAATCTGGCTTCTTGAACAGATTAGCTTCAAAATTTGCCCTTCTTCATGCTAACAAAACATAAACATAGTAAAAATGAAATCATAATACTACTTGATGTAAACCTAGTGCTTAATATTTTAATCTTTAAAGAATAAAATTTAATACATCCATAGCAAATTAAGAAGGTGACATCTTGGTCTATTTACATGAATGGTTAATAACCAGCAGATTAGCGCTGATGCACACCAAGAGCAGGTTTATGCACGGACAGTAGGAGGTGATAACATCCTGTTCAACCAAGATGTCTTTGAATCTACCCCAGGATTATGTCACTGAGTCAAATGATTGTTAAAGGAATGGGCAGACAGAAACACTAGTTTAGCTAAAGTTTTGTGCAGAAATGTAATAAAAAATAGAGTAAAAGAAACATGGGAAAATTTTAAGACACTATTTTCATTTGTAATTATTTCTGTGTGTATACACGGTATGTTTTTCAAGGTTCATGAGTACATACATACCTTGCAAATACTATACCTATAGTTGGATAAACATTCAGATAGGTTAGAGATAGCCATTATCACTTTTTAGGATAACTTAATTAAACTTGCTTATTAAAACCCTTTAATTCGTTAGCGATAAAATCTTGATTAGTACATTTTCCTGCTAGGTGACCTTCTAATTTAATAGAAAACGAATTTTTAAATGGAGAAAAATGCCTGTGGCAGAGATTTTGTGCAAGTGAATAGAGTTTGTAATACACATAGGGATATAATCGAGCCTAATTAGTGAGGGTGCAAATGAATTTTTATTTCATACACCAGAAGTGTCATTGATGAACCACGGTTCAGAGTTTGAAATGCATTCAGGCTGGCAGTATGGGACTGAAGTCTGTGGGAAAATCACAAGCTAATTCATTGATTGCCCCTTGGAAATTACTGCTGTTAATTGTTAGGTAATTAACATGGAGCTACAATTATACTGGCCTTAGGGGGTGATTAATGTTTCAACATGTCACATTAGCAGCGGCTGGATTTTAAAAGCTTTTCTTTTCACATGGTTTAGAGACAGATGGTATATTGTCTATGGAAAATTGTTTTCTTTTATTAAAGTTTATACCAAGACCAAGTGAATGTTGTTCTTGTGCTGCAGTGTATTTTTATTTAGTTGAATTGTATGCATCTTGCCTGATGCACCTTAAGAAATAATATTTGTTTAAAAAAAATCCCCATTATACCTGCTATGAATGGATAAAATATGCATATTGAAAGGAAATTATGTCTGCTCTTATTTTTTAGGTAGAAAATAAAAAATAGATAATGTAAGATTAGACTATTTCATGGCAGCTCTTACATTATTTTGTGCTGATACAGAGAAAAGAATTGCACAATATGATACTTATTACAATCAATATAATTTAAGCAGAAACCAAATAAAACATGTTGAACAAATGCATTTAGTAACAGTTATAAACAGTATATTAATATCTCCACACTTCAATATTGTGTTTTGTTCTATGTTAAGATTTTTTTCTCTTCTCCTAGTTCCAGTAGTCAGAATAAGACTAGCACAGACTTTTTAGAATCCTACTGTGTTCTACTTTACTGTTGCTGTTTTACTCTTATGCCGAATTAAATCCTTAAAATCTTCTATTAAAGACAGTAGTGCCTGTGTTAGGAAGACAGTTTATGTATCCTGGAATTATTACTTATATTTTCTCTCTTTTTTTTCTTCTATATACTGCTATACTAGGTAGACATATTGCAAACTGGTGGGTTGTTAGTATTCACTGTGTAAATATTTTCTTGGTAATATTCCTAAAACATGGCAAGTGTTCCTGTTTGCAGTAGTTTTGAACGCACTTCAATTTCTTCTTGTAATTAATTGATAATGGCACTAAGTCTTGTGAAGGGATATGTTTAAATGCCACACTTGGATTAGTTTCTACAAATTCTTTAGGTTTGTAAGATTACTTCTTTGTCTTTTATGGACAATGAAGTCACATGGTCCAAAAGATGTAATGGACCTCTGGTAGGTGAAAGGATTGGTTTCTATGACAGCATATATCTTTCTCTTTTTCTTGTTCCATTTTTTGTCTTCCTGTGATATTTCAAGTTGCAGTCTTTCTTAGTAGTCTTATACAATGGTCTTTCTTATGACTCCAGTCACTTGCATTTGTATTGATTGGTCCACTTCAACATAACACAGAAATCTTTGGTTTTTTCAGCCATGTCTGCTAATAATTTTTAATTTCTGCTAAAGCAGAAGGAGATCTGCTTTAGGACATCAGGACAAGTTTCTACTTTAGAAACAGCCTTCTTACAATAATAAAAAAATCCCCAAAGAAATACAGCAGATAAGATACACAAATTTTGTAAATATTCTTTTGTCTTTATGATTTTAATTTCTACAGAATAGTATGAACTATGAATTAGTATCCACTTAGGTTTCATTCTGCTGAGTTTTCTTGCCTTCTCTGAGGACCTCAGTTGTCAGGCAACTTATACATGCACAGTGTCAGCGACTGAACTGGAAGAAACGGAACTTATGAAGAACTTAGTGGACTGGAATGGATAAAATTATTACACTGCAGAAGATCACCTGCACTTGGTTAGTCATACAGGCTTTCCTGGGTTTTCATTTGAATGATCAGGAGCCAGCAAATCTCAGTACATGGGCAGGTTTAACCAGAGATTCTAACCACTGCTTTTAAAGAGTCGTAGTAGTAAGCTGATCCAATGCTTGGTCAGCAGAACCCTTAAGCATATGGTTAACTTTAAGCACATGAGTTACTCTGTTGACATTACAATTAAGTCTCTACCTACATGTTTTGTTAGATTAAAGTCATTGCCCTGGGTGGACTCCATAGGGGAGAAAAACTTCAGCTGGCAGCCTCACAAAGTTACTCCTGGCCCTGTGTCTAGATTCATCTGTACAAAACCCTCAAATACAAGTATCTGTGCTCACATATCCTAGAACAGATCCTAATTTACACTTAGGGCCATTTTTGGACATCCTTAGTATGTAATATATGTGCAACTATTATTTCTTCTAGCTTTAAGAACTGTCTGCATTGCCAGTGCATTAATAAGGGTGAGGACCAGATTCTACATGATTATTTGATCATGTAAAAGGTTGAGGCCATTGCATTCCTCAGATATATGTTATACATATTTATGTTAGCTCATTGGATTATTTTCTTCTGAATTTCCATTTGATTTCTGTTTATGGGATTTTTTTGGGGTTTTTTTGGGTTTGTAGAAGGGGGACTGTTGTGCTAGTTTCTATATTTTATGAAAGCAGTGTCTGTGCTACTAGTCTAATTTAAATTTAACTTTTATGCTAGTTGGCTGTAATGTAAGTTCTAAGAGTACAGTGAAAAAATAGCAGAAAACTGCATAGCTTGATTTATTTTCTTCCTTTCTTAAATTGACTGTAACCACCCTACTAATAATATTTATTGGGAGATTATCTCAAGTCTCATGATTTCCAGGCTTGACTTGTAAATTCTGAAGGTTCTCTAGACCAGTACACTTCACAGGATATAATACTAAATAGAAGTTTTAGGTCACTTGCTGAGAAATGATCATTGAAACAGGCATTGTTCTGCCATGGTTTGCAGAAGGAAGTGGCTGAAAAACTTGGATGCTCTACTGAAGCATGTGTGATGGTTTGGGAATGGCATTTCCCAATTTAGCATTCCCACTGAAACACTCCAAATCACTTGCTTTCCTCTCAATCACCCCTTCCCCTCACCCCTTCCTCCTCTGGAGGGATGGGAAGGGCAATTGGAGACACAAATTGTAAATTTCAGAGGTTGAGATAAGAGCAATTTACTGGGAAGAGCACTGAGATTTGAAAATTAGCAGTAATATCAAAAATACTAATGACAGAAGGTGCATGAAGAGATGAATTTGCACAAGGGTGCTCACTCCTGACAATACCTGACTGCTCCCTCCACCAGTCTACTCAAGACTGAAGGGATCCTTTCACCCCTTGCCTCCTGGCAATGACATGAGATGTTCTAGAATAGCTTCCATGTCCTAGCCATGCTCCTCCTGGACACTGCAATAATTAACTCTGTCCTCCTGGCTGGAATGGGGACAGGATGCTTGTGAGGAGAAGGTCACCAGGAAAATATCTAAGGAATGGATTTGTTTGAAGGACAGGTGAGGAGGTGAAATAGGAGGACTTCCCCTTTCTTTGTGAAAATTTAAGACATGCTATATGCTTTTGAGCAAGGAGCCTCTTTCCTCCCGTGTTTCCTGTTCTAGCAGTTTTCTTACACTGAATTGGAAGACAGAATTGAAGGTGGATTTCTATGAGTAAAAAGTGCCATGAAAACCATTGCATGGGCTCTTCCTGGTTCTTCTGCCATTGACTCTGCCAAGGCTGCTTACTCAATGATGCTTACACCACTGTTCCTTCACTCCCTTCCTCCTCCTCCTCCTCACCATATCACTCAGTGAGTTTGGTTATGTAACTTCAAGGGCATATTCACCTCTCTCCCAGTGATGTCAAAGACAATTTGTGGGTAATTTGTCTGCATTTATACTTAAAATATTATAAATGATTGGAAAAATGCTCTAAATTTCTAATTAAAAAAAAAAAAGGAAAAAGAGGAAGAAAACTCCCCGTTATACTTTTTCTTGAGATTCTTTATTTGCATAGGAGACACCTGTCTTAAAGAAAGCTATACCTGACAGATATGACTAGAAGGTATAGACCTCAACCTGAACACACATTCAAAAGTATGTTATTTATTTAAAGAAAAAGAGAAAGTTGAGGAAATACAGAAAAAGTGTATGTATGGAAAGTTAAAGACATGGAAAAAGTTCCCTTTTGGAATTTCACACCAATCAGTGTTTATTTTGTAGAGAAAATATGTTTATTTTAAACCCATCAGAGAACACACTGGTGGAACCACTACCAAGAACCTCCATATCTGTATGTGCCTGTTCTTGTATGCCTAAGAATAATATTTCAATCCAATTACTTCTGTGGGGAAAAATGTGAAGGATTATCAGACGAAAAAGACTTGAAAATGAAAGTACCATCAAGGTTGGTCAACTTTTAGGAAAAGCAACTTTTAAGAAGGTCCTTTAAAGTCCCTTATTTGATGTCTCAAATATGTCTGCATATTTTCCCACTGATTTGCTTGCAGTCTTTATTCCTAAATAAGCCTCTGCTTTTTTTGGAAAGCCATTCAGAAATTAAATACACCCTCCTTCCTTTCACTTTTTAACTACTGCTTCTGATCCTTCATTTCCCGGTCATTCAGTTGGCAGTATATATGTACTCCTTACTTTTTTGTTTTGTTGTCTATTCTGGAACCCTCCTTTTTGAGATACATCCTCTGACCTTCCCTTTCTAATGACCACAGCAGTCTTCTCACCTCCTTTGCTTGTAATCTTATCTTTTCTGTCATTGACTGTATAAATCTGTTTCTGTCACAGACAAACTGACTTCTGTCTTGCTTTTTGAAAGCATGTTTAAAGCTTGCTGGCTTGGCATCATCTTGTGGAGTTGCAGTGTAAAATTGCTCACTTCCTGCCTTCTCTTTCCCACAATTCAAGCTTCATCTTATCTTGGTCTTATGAGGAAGCAAAATAATTTTTTCTCTCTGTTTTTACGATTCTACCAGTTTTGGACTAATTTGGGGTTTGGTTAGTTTGCTGGGTTTTTTTCATCTTTTGCTGATTGCTAATATTACTTCATGGAGGTGAATTATGTCTATATCTTGACCAGATTATTTGAAATCTTGAAGATGAGCTGACCTGCAGATTCCTGGCTGAATCCTGAATCCAAAGAGGCTAATTTTCATGGGGCCTACTGCTGCATTCACTCTTGTCACGTACCTCTGTTTTCTGCATATGTATCTGTCCTCCCTTTGAATTCTCTTAAATATTGTCATTATTACTGTGAGTAACTTGAGTGTACTGAGTGTAACTTCAGTGTTTAAAGACACTTTTACAGACAGATGGCCCCTAAAGAAATCAGACTGTGTGCCTTGGGTCAGCTGGTCTACAGCTTTCTGTCTGGCCAAGAGTGTTTCCTCATACAATTCATGGGATGACTGTTGCAGCAAAGTTGTGCTAACAGAGTTAGACAAGACTCACTTAACTCTATTTTGTGGTAAGTTTTGTATCCAGCACATGCACAATGACCTAATTTAAAGTACTGGATAGTCATTGTCTTTTTTACTATACTGTGTTCTAGTATCTGCTGCACACTGACTGCTCTTCATCAAGCTTTGGCACAATTTGTCTCACTTCTTACCACTAGTAAGCTTGTATATTCAAATTTGTTTGAGACCCAGGACCTCTCACTGTTAGATTTTCTGATATACATTACTGCCAATTGAACAGTGTCACTGAAAAACCTTGCCAGGTTTTTCCTGCCATAATGTCAGACCATAGAAAAATCCCTTAGTAATTTCCAGAAAGTCTGAGAATTTTATGATAGCAGAATGGTGAGAAAATATTTCCAAATTGCTGTACATGCTGAGACAAGAGGATTATATATGTATATAGTATATGTAGTGCAGTACAGCAAGAAAGTAATCTTTACTCTCTCTCTGTATTAATCTTCTACAGCCTTCAAAGATTTTAATTTCAGTCCTTCCAACTAATGGCATTAAGCCACACTTCATTTTTAAATGTGCCTTTCTGCACTAAGTGTAACATCTGGCATTCCCAAAATCTTTTTCACAATTTCATGTACATTTAAAATGTTATTCTCTAATCATTTTGTTTTTAAAAAGGATTTTAATATGGTCTAGCTCTAAAAAAATTAAGAATAAATCAAAATATGTAGTAGGGATTAATACAAATGTGTATTAGAAGAGCAAAGAAATCACTGAGACAAGACTAATCATCATTTAGATTATCAGTAGAAGATGATTAAAAAACAAAGGATTGTATGACAAGTTATGTTGATGCCATGTTTGTGTAGCCAAATGTTTCAGCTTTATAAATGAAAAAGCCTAAGCAGCTTACAGTGAGACAAAGTAATCATTCAAATTACAAACTTAAGAATTTCAAATTACATACTTCATCAAGTTGAGTCTATTGTAACTTAAAATACATAGGGAATGATTCACTCTAGTTGAAAAACAGCATGTAATATTTCAGCCATTATGAAATTGCTGCTTGGCTTTACAAAAGTGTTAATGCCATTAAACCACCTCTTTTTGGGATGAATGCTCTGAACTCATACTGTTTATAATCCAACAGCTAGGAAGAACATTTTCTTAAATTTAAATGGAGATTTATTTGGGGCATTTTTTTGGTTTATTTAAATGTAAACAGTGTTGATCTCTCTGACTGTGTGCTCTTGCTCTAATAATTAGATATTTTTGATCAAGAGTTCAATCTTCCAAATACTTAAGGGAAAGTAAAGTATTTGCTGTTCTTATTGTTCTTCTTGTCAGTAGGGGTTTTTTTATACTGTAAAGACTAAGCTGAATAGTAATTTGGGGCAAGTTGTATGCCTAACATTTGAACTTGATTTTCTAAAATTTTATTGCAAAAAATTGACTGGTATAGATTCCACCTCTTTCATAATTATCTCATCAAAGTTCAGAGCTTGGGCTGGTAATCACAATTCTTTTTCCATTCTTTCTGTTTGGGAACTTTCATTGAAGCAATTTCAGTTGAATGTGACAGTGAATTTATTTCTACTGAAGGTTTCCTCCAAATATCTGGCTTGTACTCAGCTTCTTTATCCGTGGTATTGATGAGAGTACTAATTTGTTCTTAATTTTGGTGGATATTCCTCTTTCTTTTCCTTGACTGCTTCTTCTAATTGCTTTACTCATTGCTCTACATCTCATCCAAAGATGATATAAATGTAATAAATCCAAGATTTTTTTTCAGAATGTTGGTAAAATCCAACCATAGTATTTTAACAGGGCCTTTTCTAACCTCTCTGATTTAGTTTTTCTGAGACGATAATGTGTGTGGTACATGGATATCTGAAATGCTTATACCTGTAACCTGTTCCTCTGCTTTATCTAGTGATATATCATAATACTGACTTTGCTGCCCTACTGTGAATTTTGTTCTATCCTAGTTTAATAATAAAAGCACAAACTTTTTTCATTTCAGTATTAATTTTTAGTAATGATATTGAATATTATACTCCTCTTGTGTTCTGCTGTGAATGAATAAGCACTGAGGAAGATGTAGGGGGATTTTGTTTCTTCCTTCCTTTTTTTTGTATTAGACAAGAAAATTTAAGTAGAAATAGATTATATTAATGGTTTTTTCCCAAAATTCCATTAAAATAAAATCTGTATGTGATTTCTGATAAATTAAAACATATAAAAAAAACCCCCAAAAAACAAATATACATCCTTGTAGTTCTTCCTCAGCCCTAGGAGTAACCAAACTAGGAATGCAATCCAAAGTCTGACTCACTTAGGAAATTTTAGTGACATGTTTCTATTCTGGATGTCTCAGATGATCAGTGAAGGCAAAGTTTACAGACATGGATTTTCAGCTGAGAACTAATCTTGGGTAAAAAGGACTAGAACCATGTTCTGGTGAAGGTGCAAATTTGAGCTTAAATAAGAAGAACAAAATATTATTCCATACTTTTGAAGTAAAATCGTCATGAAATATGGGGTTTGCCTGGAATCTTTTACAGATTTCTGTTATATAATTTCCATCAGAGATAGGCTGATATGTTTCTTATCTGAATTCTGGAGTTTTTTTGCTCTTTGAGAGCTCCTTCAGCTGCATCTGTGCAACTTGGATAAAACAAGAGTCCTCAGGATCAACCTTTATGCTGCTTGATACCTTTTATTCCCACTGGTATGTCAGATCCTGGGGCAATCAGGAACTTAAAAGCCTGGCAAAAGCAACCTTAAGCAATGTTACCAGCCAGGCTCTGAGTCTTATCCTATTTTACAGGCAGATGTGTTGGTGGACTAGGACTTAGTTTTATGATAAAAATTTTCTTTTTAAATGTAAAGACCATTTGTGAGCTAGATCCTGGAAGTGGTTTGTATAAGAATGGCTGATATCAAAAAACCAAGTGGTGCTGTTATGGGACTTAGCTGCCTGTAAGAGCTGGAAGAACATCACAGCTGATAGTCTCTTCCAGGGACAAGTTTGGTGTCATATTTCAGCCAAGTGCAGTTCTACACATCCCTGTAGCACTGCATACATAGAACCACTTCTATCAAGTTTCAGTTGCACTGTATAAGTCAACTCTCTTGGCTTCCCAGTAGGTCAGCATCTCTTTCAGTTGCAGCTCTCACCTCTTTCCTTTCCTGTGTATATACATTCAAAACCTTGCTGCATCAGTTATTATACAAATGTGGTTTTCTGCCCAAGATTTTGTGATCTCCTCCTTTTTTTCTATCACTGAAGAGGTGATGGCATCTAAACTGGAAAATATATAATAGTTATAGATTAAAGAACAAAATACTTGGTTTGATAATGCCTTGGTCATAATGCTGAAGAAAAGCAATGGCACATTAACAGTAGAAGCCCCATTTAGTATTAAAGAATTCTTTTACTTTAATTAATCAGATTTAATTAATTTTAATTTAAGGAGATGTAATTTTGTGTAATGAAAATATATGCAGTAACTTGATATATGATCATTAGTCTGATAAACAAAGCCTGGCTTCTGATTAACTCTTAGGTTTTTTTCCCCTTCTATTTTTTTTTTAATTTTCTCTTTTTCTCCCAAATCTGAACCTGGAAACTACAAGATGACACTTTTTACAGGTATTTTACCATCAATTAATTAATTGTGTTTTAAAAATGTTAACAGGATTGTTTAGCCAGAAGATTGATTTTTGATAAAAAATTATTATGTTTTACATTAATTAGTTTTTAGCATGAGTTATTTTGTAATATCTTTGAAGTTGAAACAGTTAAGGAATAAAATGTTTTAAAATATAATTTTACATAGTGCCTAAGACCTCCTCTGTTATTCAATCTATTTTTTTACTGCCATATGGATTATGTATTAAACTGTTAGTATAAATGCATCAGATTTGCTGTTGACCTAATATTCTCTTTTCTTTCTCTAATATCACCCTACTGATATACCTATAGATTTATATTTGACTGTCACAATAAATTTGTTTGAAAAAGCCAAGATTTTTTTTGGTCTGATAATAATTTTATCTATTCTTCTCTGCTGCCATTCATGTTTTGGGAATTTGCTTTCATTGAATATATTTAACTGAGGACTGACAGGATACCCATATTAGCACAAGAGAGTCTAAGGAGAAAGTTGCATCAATGGTACCAGGCCTTGTCCATTTAAAACTAAATGCTCCCTAAAGCATTACCCTATGTACTGTGTATGTACATATCCACTCTGATCTGTCATTAGCTAATGAAATGTAATGTTTTCTTTCACTTGTCTTCAGTAGATTTCTCCTTAAGATTCAGTAACCTTTCAGCATGGGTTCTCTGGTACCAGACAAATCCAGCTAGAATCCTTATCCATCCCATTCTTCCTCACTGCTCTGCTGTTTCCTTCTGATGAGGCCATTCTGCCTTTTATTGTTAGTATATCTCCAGATTTGCATAAAAGTTTTAGCAAAATATGCCCAAATATATTTCTCAACACAGAATCCTGGAAAAAAAAAAATCCACTAAATAACAGCCAAACTATCCTTTCAAACTGTTATACCCGGTTTAAACAATTTCTTACTGACAGAATCTTCTTCTAAAGCCTATCTTCTGTGGTTTAACTTGAAGTTTCTTCTTCTGCACCATATAAACTATTTTGCTGAAGTCTACAAGGACATTGAACTGGTGGAGCAAGTCCAGAGGAAGCCACAGAGATGATCAGAGGGCTGGCACACCTCTCCTGTGACAACAGGCTGAGAGAGATGGGATTGCTCAGCCTGGAGAAGAGAAGGCTTCAGGGTGACCTTAATTGTAGCCTTCCAGTACCTAACAGGGGTCTATGGAAAGCCAGACATGAACTTTTGACAAAGGGCATGTGTAGATAGAACAAATGATAAGATTTTTAAACTGAAAGAGGATAGGTTTAGATGAGATATTAGAATAAAATGCTTTACTGTGATGGTGATGAGGCACTGACACAAGTTGCCCAGAGAAATTGTGAATCCCCCATCACTGGAAGTGTTCAAGAAGTGCTTGGATGGGGCTTGGAGCAACAAGGTCTAGCAGAAGGTGTCCCTCCCTATGCTGCAAAATGATCATTAAGGTCCCCTCCAGACCAAACCATTCTGTGATTATATGGCACTTTCCAGTATCAGTTTATCAAAGAAAACAATCCAGTCAATGTGACATGGTTTACTTTGGGTGCACTATTGTTGCATTCATTCACATTTATCTTTTACCTTTATCCTTCCACGTGTTCCCTAGCTCTATGTACAGTATTAGGTTTATTCCAGGTTTTATAGCTCCAAGATGCTTTTGCTTCCTCCCAATAAGCATCCCATTTCCTATTTCTGGTCACAGGTACTGAATGTGATAGATTTATTAAACTTCCTTGGTTCTTAAGTTGCAATTTCATGTGCTACATCTTTCAGTATTCTTCAGTGGAAATTATCCAGTTACAGAAACATGTGTGTGTCAAGATTTTCTTACTCAGATAGAAAGACATATTCATTATCTGCGTCTTTTCTTATTCCTTATGTCCACCTGCTCTACATTATCACCTAGACTGGAAACAGAGTGTTCATTTAGTTCAGGACTCTACCCAGATTATCATTAATGTCTATTCCCTTCTCCTGACAGAGCAATCCCGTTTGTGTTTTTTCATTTTCATTGTTAATAATATGGCTTTAAAATTTTTAACTTTCTGTTTTAATTTCCTTTGGAAATTTTAACTCATCACTTGGTGGATCTCACTTTTAGTCTATAATTTCTGACTTCCAAAAAGTGTTCATTATTGCTGACCAGTCACTTTTTTCTTTTCTCATAGTATTTTACCAAATACAAACAGAACAAAAAAAAAAAATCACATGTCTAGGAATCTTTTTCACAACATTCCCAATATATTTTATCCAAAATATTTGAGTGTTACACATATCTTTGCAGTATGTGTAAATATTCACATACACACATATAAATATATTTCCTACCATTAATTTTAATAAATATTTTTGTGAATGTAAATTAAACTATCTGTCATGTTATATGAAATGCAGTGACCATATATATGTATAACAAATGTTAACATGTTAGAAATAATCATCTAATAGATGAAAAGTCAGATAACCAAAGCAATTGAGCAAAAAGGACAAGTACATAAGAAGAATACTAATCATGGAAAGGGAGGTCCTGCCTCACTGCTTGGAAAGGATTTCATGTCTTCTTGGAAGACTAAATAAAGAAATCTGTTTGTGCCTTAGGTTGCAAAATGTCTTTGAATCCTTACACAAAAGCAGATAACACAATGGTGTAAAAATAAACAGTTGCACCTTTTTACAATCTCAGATGTATTGCTGCAGATCATCTGTCTGGCTCATGCTAAACAGTTTCTTCTGAGAAGGAGGTTTTACTGTTATATCCTGCAAGTCATTCCCATTGTTCAAAAAATTAAAATAAGTGTCTACATTATACATCACGAATGACCTGTCCATGTATTATATATCATAAAAGAATAACACAACTTTGATTTCTGTAGCTATAGAGCAACATGTCCTGGTAGAAAAAAAAGAATAGTTTTGATTTTGTAGTCTACTGAAAACATTACTCTTTAGACTCCAACACATTGGACATTTTCATTTCTGAATTGATGTCAGGAATATGAGCATTATCTTCTGTGTCCAACTTCTCCTTTTAAGAAACTATTGCATGTAAGTGATCAAGCATTCATGTCTGTCTTAGGTTGCAATGCAAGATGTAACCAAAAGTATGCATTCTATTACCAGCTGTTATAACCAGGTGTGGCAGTGTTCTTTATCTCTTCCACAACCCATCCTCCCTCCAGGGGGACATCTTTTATAAATGGGCCGTTTGGTCTCACTGCATGACTGATAAAATTACATTATCCCATTGTGAGATGCTCCACCCAGGGGTTGAAGCCTGCCTCATGTGAAGGGTAACCCTAAAAAAATAATTCTATAACATTTTTCTATTTCATTATTTTATATATTTTAAACTAATTCTGAATTCCAATGAGGGTAAGCTTTATTGTCTTGACTGATTTTTTTTTATGAACAGGGGAAGGTGTCTTCACATTATTGAAAGAAGGAGAATAAAAAGCATATGAAGAAACAAAAGTACTGGAGTCCATAATATGTAAAGCACAGCTTGTTATTACTCTGTGGCCAAATTGCTAGCAGGTGAAAAAACTGGGAAATTGAAGAAAGAGGGGCAAAGATCAGAAACAGTAGATGTTGATAGTTTTCCACTTCTGCCTTTATCCAGCTGTCAAACCTGCACATACAACCCTAACCTAAATATTTTTTTGTGGAGAGATTTCTCCTATATATACATATATAATTCTCCTAATGTATATTCATTCAATACATAAATAGGTCAGTTGTAACTATAAACTACAGATATTCAGGCAGCTTGTTTCTTTCATGCTATTTTCATCTTATAATACATTTGGTATTTAAGGGTGTTTGAAATTGATAACACAATTTAACTTTTTCTGAAAAAGTCAAGTTATTTTTCCAGAATGAACTATTCTTGGTTAGATCAACTGGAAAAAAAAAATATGCACAAGATTCAAACCACTCTGTTCTAAAGCACTGCTTCATTTCTTTTTGGTGAGATGCACCACCATTGCAAAAACTTAGGACAAGCAAATAAGACCCAGTGATAAGGAGAGGTCAGAGTGGCCCTTAAGGTGTAAAGGATCGGTGGAGGGGAATAGAGAGTTGAAAGAGGAAGAATTACAAAAGTTCAAAAGCACTGGTGTAGAAAAGGCACAAGGACGTCATAATTTCTTGATATACATGGGTAAGTCTGCCAGAACCAGCTCACTGGAACAAAATTAAGATTGTTTAGAATTTCTAAACAAAAATTAAAAAAATTCCAAGGCCTAGTCCATTCTATAAATTTAGTTTTTCTGACTTTTTTCTGCTATATACTTCTTTTGGTGACTATGTTCCTGCTGGTTCAGAAGAACTGGAATATAAGAATTTAGGAATAGTTAGGAAGTAGAATATAAAATAATTAGAAATTAAGAAGTGATTGATTGCAATTTTCATAAATTGCATAAGGGTTCCCCTGGTTTCAGATAACATTAGATATATAGAAGCAAAAAAATTATCAACCTCTGTGATGAGTTTGTGTCAGTTCATATTTTCAGGATGATTTGTCTAAGTCTTTATTCCTGGTCTTTAGGTATTAGGAACAGGAAACAAATAATTTACTTTTAGGTGTTTTCCAATTCTGTGGATGCTGTGAGAAGAAAAGGCAGCATGAATATCATACAAAATATCATAAATATTCACAGGTCTATATTGGTATTTGTGTTTTAACATCCCACCAATTACTTGTGATTTCTTTCTGGTGTTAAATCCCTTTTAAAGGAATTTTTTGCTTTGGCAAATGTAGCCAGACAAGATTATTGCTATTTCTTGTTCTTTGGTCATACAAAACCGTATTTCCATGCTGTTTAAGAAAACATATGGAAAAGGAAAGTTGAATTCCTCAGCTGAATGAAGCAGATGTTTGTTGTTTAGTCTTAATCACTGTTGGTGAGTAGACTTCTTCGTTGGCTGCCCTTGTCAATGCAGTCTCCTTAAGGGCAACAGGGTACTTTTTTCATTCAGCCACAAATTTCTCATATATTATAGAAAATTCATAGCAAATAAAAGACATTCATCAAATTTTTGGAAAGACTTTAATATTAAGGAAGTTAAAAATAAAGGAAGTACTTAAAAATAGATTGTTTATTTATATTTTCAAATACTTTTTTTACCATTGACCTTGATAGTGTATTCTGGGCTCTATGCCATAAAGATGTAATTAATAAGGTTTTATACAAAACTGTATTTTTAATCTCATCCCTACAAATGCTTAACATTTGCAATAATTTCCAACATATACATTTAAGTGTTACTTAAGTTTGCCAAGTTAGCTTATAATTATATAATGGATTATCTAAAATTTGGATTTATTTGCGTCTTCCTGTTTTCAGATGTAAAAATGTTACTTCCAAAAAGCTTTTTGTAGTGCTAGCAAAAGCTTTTCCCTATCTACTTTGAGACTTCTCAGCATCTCATTTATTTTCAGAGTTTGATCAAACTTGATGACTTATTTATAGTAGGCTGTTATTGTGCTTAGTGCTGTAAAAACCATGGACTCAGTTCCAAAAACCCAAAACCCCTGCTCTAAATCAGATCCAGGCAGTCCAGTTGAACACACTGTACAATTGCTTCATCAGTTTCCATTGAAAGATAAAATTTCTTTCATTATTTTCTCTTTATAACCCAAGAAATGCAAAATGTATGACTGTTTTCTAGTATTCATTCCATATCCTCCTTTCTGAAAATTGATATGAAGATTTGTTTAAACTGATAGCAGTAACTACCTCTTCTGTGAATAAATTACACTTCCCATTTCTCAGAGGTCCTACTCTTTTCCTCCTTGCTGACCTCGTCTTCTCCATGTACTTTAAAAAATTCTGATTTATCTCAAACCCTCATGCAATCTGCTTTTCATTTTCTACCCTTAATTTTCTTATCATTTTTTGCACTCTCTCTTAACTTCATTCTCTAATCTTCTCAGTACTGCTGTGTAGCTGATGTTTTATGCCTTGTATTTCCTTTTTCCTTACTTTTTATTACATTTTGGACTTTCCAGCTCATCCTCATTGACTTTTTACTCCTTGTGTATGTATTGCAAGATTGCACATACAACCTTTGGGTATGCATTCATTTACCTCTGCACTTTTTTTTTTTTCTTTAGCTGTCAATATTTTTTCTTTAATGTTTTCTTCATGTTAATTTTTCATTTGATGTTACATTTCTCTAAAATGACTAATCTTAAGCGTTTTGAATTTTTTAAATAGTTCAAATTTTATTTTTCTTTCTAGTTTTGAAAGCAGCTGTGGTATTTTTGATTCTTTCATGAATAGGTTTCCATGCCTCTAGTTAACTGATAAGCTCAAAATTCTGGCAATTACTGTTTTAAAAGTATATATTAAAAATATGGAAAACCTCTCTGGGAACAGGAACAGTTTAATTTTTTTTTTTAACAACAATTGCATTGCTAAAAACAAACATTAATTCTTTCATACAATAAGAACGCAGTTTTTCATTTTCTGTGCCAGTCAAGGATTCTATTAAGGCTGAGATCACATTAAGGCAACTCTGCTGCCCATCCCTGTCTGTAGTATATTTTCTAAAGTTAGCAGACAGGTTTGTTCCTGTTGAAGGGTCTTCCTCTTGACTGATAATAAAATGGCAGTGGTGGCCATGGAGATCAGTGGCCATAGATCTTATAAAGAAGTGTTTATGATGCCTAGGAAGGAGTTATAGAGGCTGTGAATCAAGCTTTATAAGTAAGAATCAAAAGCAAAGATGCTAGAGGGCTAGGCAGAAATTTCTTAGATGCCATGCACAGTTAAATGGTATTTCAGTTTCTACACAAGGTTCACTTTCTGGGTAGGGTTTTGTTATACATTTTTGTGGATGTGCATACATGTACATATGTATGTATATATATATATATATATATATATATCCATATAGGTGTATATATATATATATAGACATAAATACACATGTCATCTTGGCAAGCTGATAATACTTTGACAAGGCTGAACATAGCTGGGATTTTTCAGTTCTCTAGTAATGAAACACCTCCTAGACTAACAAAAATTAAGTTGCACACGAGAAAGTTGAATTCATAAATGTTTCAAGCCAGTTTAAAATAGTTGTCGTAGCCAGGCCTTTGCCTCCCCTCCACTCCTGAGGCTGATTACTTAATTTTCTGGTGGTTAAGGAAAAGTGGAGGTGGGAAGTGAGTATCTTGAATAATTGAAGCAGCAGATAATGCAGGGGTTATGTTAAGGATTTCTTGTTTAGGCTTCCATCAAATAAAAGATGATCCAAAATTTCTCTCTTGTGTGAGATGCAGACTCAGAGTAAATTTTAGCCCAAAGCATTTATTAGATTTTCAGCAAATTGTTTTGAGTGCTTCTGAACTATACAAAATAAATGAGGTTTAAGAGTTCTGGATTAAATTTTTACCTGTATTACAGCTGCAAATGGCTTCAGTATACAAAATTATAATTTTATGGGTGGTTAATCTGTAACATGGGCCAAAATCATATTGCACAAAAATTAAGATAGAGAGGTATCAAATACTGAAACAGATGTCATATCTGATTTATAGCTAGCTTTAAAAAATAACACTTTGAGTGGATCTATATCTGATTTAACATTGTTTCAGACTTTAATTGACATCAAAAAGGAATACAAGTTATGTAGTATCAGTAGGACTCTCCACCTCAGAGAAATACTGAGGAATCAAGTGCTGAACATTAACTTTACATGACAATATATATCTAAACTAGGGTGACAGTGGGAGCTTTTTCTGATGCACTGCGCTGGGTGGGGGAAGGGAGAACTAAAAATGAGGAAAGGAACAAACTGGACCCTTAGTGCCAAGCAGCACAAATTGGAGTTAAGATGAATAAGAAGAATCCAAGAGCTATTAATCGAAGCTCAGCACCTCCAGGGATAAATGATTCTTATGCCTGAAATAGATTTAACTCTCCCCAAACAGTAATCTCACTCCTGAACAGGAAATGAAAATAAAAGCCAGCTACCTACCAGGCAAGAGCAGTCTCTACCTTCTGAATATTGTAGTCAGTCTAGAGCTGCTAAATGTCTCTCCCTAAGTCCCCTACTATAAAAATTTGTGAATGTGAATACCTGCATAATAATCTTAAGCTATACAGGGATTTTAAAAAGGGACCCTCCTTTCTGAACCCTCAGTTCTTCCTTGTATCTGTGCTCTGTCATTAATATGTAATTTACATGTGGCATGGTTTGCACTGTGCTTTCGTGAGCTGTAGTACTTCCTTCTCAAATGAAACTCTGCCAAGCAGAGAATCATTATTTCAATTTTGAAATTGAATAATTCTTAAAAAGTTACTGTTCCAACATTCTGATGAATTATTTATTTTTTAAAGAATGTTAGATATGCTGCTATTAGCTTTCTGATACATTTATTTAGTTCACATGTTTCCCTCTTATTTTCTGATTTAAACTAAACCAAATATATGTTTAAAAGATGCAATACTTGTTTTGGAATTTTTTAAAGAAGCTTTTGGCTTAAAAGTCAATGGATTTTTTCCAAAGGGATCAGGGTTAGATGAATGCTGTGGCATTCTGCAAGTCCAGCCCTGAAAAACTGTCTTATTTAGCTGCTAAAAAGGGCAAGGATAAAGTAAGGATCTACTACTACAGTTTTCTTTTATTCTAGAGTTCTTTTTTGAAAAGCTTCTGCAACCTTTCCTCAAAAGCTTTTAGTTCATGTTTGGCGGTAATTCATATTACAGACCTCTTTTCCTGATTTGTCTATTTCCACTGGGGTTTCACTGCTTTGGATAAATATGGCTGCAGTGGAGTCAGTGGCAAAATTTCAACTTCATTGGCATTAGGATTTCATCTTCCAGTTCGTGTTCTCTAAACCAGTTCAGGTGCAGCTACTTCAGTACAGCTGCTGTAGTCCTCAGTAGCCTGATTCTTCCTTTTTACTTTTCACTGAATGTGCAAAACTGTTTTTTTAAATTGATTTTCTAGTTCATTCATGAATCAGTATTATAGAGAGAGAGACTGATTCAGCCTGAGCTGGAATTCCTGAGAATCTCTAATTTTCTATTTTGGAGTATGTAAAATCTATGAAAAGAAGGAAAATTTCTCATATCTTTGTGGGGGAGCCAAGGTGCTAATGAACTTGGAAGCAGATCTTAATTATTATATTTTCTAGTGGTGCTAGACTGAAAAACAAGGGCTTCTCCACTTTTGATGTTTTCAATCACCCATGATTGAAATGTTTTCATTTCATGAAACATGAAATGTTTTCATTTCATGAAACACCCATGATTTTGATGTTTTCAACCTGGAGAAAAATTACTTCATATCATCTTTAGTTTTCTTTCTCTGAACTGGGCTGTGTTTCCTCTTTCTCTTTACTGGGAGCAAGTGTTGGACTTGTTAGAGCGTAACGTAGAGTTAATGTACTCTAAATGTGTGTATGCACATTGTTCAGAATGCATAAGCACTGCAGAAGTGATGCTTTTCTCTTTTGTTTCTCTTACTTTCATAATAATTTCTTAACATCATAGTGCTTTTATTTTTTTCAGTACTGTGCATGGTATGCAAAATATGTTTCATAGAAATATCTGATTAAAAGCCTTGAGGTTTTGTTGCGCAGCACCAGTAATCAGACCAGACCTACCCATGACATGGAAAGTTATGGGGCTTTTTCACATGCTTCACCCACTTAATGCACTTTAGTATTGGAGGGATTCTACATTCTGAAACTCTTGCTTCTTTATTTCCTTAAATAATACCTTAAGCAGGATATTCATCCACCCAACCTACTCAACCCTTTCCCCAGACAATTTATTAACACATTGAACTATCTACTCCTCTGCCTAGGAACTTACTGGAATCTTTTAACCTAAATTTACCTTGAAAGTGTTTTTTTAAAAAAATTTACATGCAAAGACAGATTTTCTCATCCTGTGGCAGACATGGCTGATTTGCACCTTTTGTTGAGGGTCACACTAAAATATTTTGATATTTTTGAATATCAAATACATTTTAAATGGGGATCTGTCTCTTCCACAGCCTGCTTACCTATCTTAAAAGGTTTATTTAAAGAATCTGAGACAGTTTAGTGAGTTTCTAGTATGGAGTATTAGTGTACAGGGATTGTTCCTACAGATCTAGTCCATGCTCTCCACTGAGTGAATACTCCCTTAATTATTCACCAGCAGAAACTTTTAAAAAAGAAATACTGTAATGACTATGCTATGTACAGTAATCAGGATAGAAAACTGAGACAGAGCATGTTAATATTTGAAGGACTTAGCACCTGCAAGACCAAAGACAGCTTTCCCTGGGGGACTTGGGAAAGTTGATAAAGTGGTTGCTCCTGAGGCAGCGCAGAGGAGAGTGATTTGTGGAGGCCAGGCACTGAACAGAGGGAATGACAGAGGACAAAACCTGGCTAGAGAGGTGTAATGAGAACTAGAATGTCTTGTTAACTTCAGTAAACACTCACAGCAAACACAAGAAAAATCCATGAAAATATCCCATAGCAACCAATTTTCACTCCTGCCACACTCCCTCATTCACCACCTTTCAGTAAAGGTGCTCCCTTTAAGACACAGATACCTTATTTGCAAAGCAGTGATCATGTTTCAAGGCAGCCTTACCTCTGATAGGAGATGTCATGCATTCTGTTAAGAAATAAGAGCAGAGCAGCACATCTCTGATGCTGAATGCAGGTGAAGCTCAAAGTTGTGCTTGAACATAGTTTAGAAGTGTGCTGTCCTTTCAGGTGAAGCTGAGCAGATTTCTGTATCTTGTGGGACCCAAATGCACAAGCAAGTTTGTCTTCATATATCTCTTATTTTTACCATGAATGAAAAATTTATGCTGAATGTCAAGAGATCCCCACTCCTTTTGGACTAGTTAAAACACACTTAGCAGAATTAAAATATACATTTAACTCATTCCCATATAAGGCTAGAAAAGTGCTGGAATAGATTAAAAAGTACAGAAAAATATTAAATCTGTATAAAACAAATAGCTTCTTACTCCCAATATGTTGTAAGTACTGCAAACATTTATTTCTAGTAATAAATTAAAATCTTTTTTTTCAACATAAAGCCAAAGGTTGAGAGTGAAATAGTTTCTAGAAACATAAAGACAGAAAATTAATTTAAGAATTCTACTGAAAAGTGTGCAGCAGTTCTTCAAATATATGCACGGGGGGCTAACACCTTCCTAGACTGTTTGTTAGAAAGTAATGTGCTGACTACAATTAGTATCCTGAATGACTCAGAGATGATCATAGACACAGCTGTTGTTGTTTAAGGTAGCAGGCACATCAATGGCAAGGCAGTTGATATTGATTTGTGCGGTGACATCCTTCTAGCTATGTCATCTGAGTGAAAGAAGTCCCCAAATTAACCAATAATATAGTGTTAGAAGTTGTAGTAGTTGCCTCCTGGGACTTGTTCTGGTTAAGGATAGATACCTCTCCTCTTCCCACAGCCATCAATCCTCCTTGAAGGATTGCATGCAGGTCTCCATTGGTCAAAAACAAAATGTGAAGTCCAAAAGGACTATGTAGCAGACTGCTGGATTTTATATATATTGAAAATTTCCTCACAGGACACTGGAACTCTATCTAACTCTTGATACGCAATTTTAAGAATGTTTAAACTGTGAATAAATTTTCCTCTTTAGGTATTTGAATACAGATGTTTTAAATGTATAGTCCCATTTCCATCAAAATCAGATGTCAAAAACTGTTAGTTGTATCAAGTTGATTTTCTTACTGTTCTGATTGTACAGTCCATTTTTGTCATGGGCCACTGGCTATATAGTACATCAGCTGACTGCATGTAATAAAGGGTAACAGGCCTGGACATTGTTGATGTTAGAGCAGTAAAAAGCAGTGACCATAAATACTTAATCCACATGAACATCAATGAGAAAGTCTGTATGTAAGTAATAATCGTATGACATATAAAATGTTAATCAAAGAATTCAAGCTCTAATTTAGATTTAAACTATCCCCCATTATGGTGAGATTTCTGTTTATTTGGTAATATAAAACCTTCTTGTAATCAAACTTTTTACAGTTCTAGAATTGCCTCCTTATAAAGGTTATGCATTTTATCAAACATTATATGACTGAATTTGTTCTCTTGCTGTTTTCAAGTAGATGGGCAAAAAATTATTTTGACACAAAAGCTGAGTTTTATTCAAGCAAGTATTCAATTAAATTTGGAGAAGTGTATTTATATTACTGATTTTGAGATCCAAATGCAATTATATACCAAGCCTGAGTTTAAAAAAATGAAAGTATCTTTTCATATATGAGTTACATTACAACTGCATATAGATTCACATTTCCAAAAATACATAATTGCAAATATGGCTGAAAGTAAAAGAAATATTTGACAAATATCTGCTGTCTTAAAAACAATAAAATAGTTGTTTGCATTAGTTATTTTCTAAAAATATTTACTCCACAGAATTAAAGTTTTTTCTTTTTTTTATTTTCTTAGAGCTAGAGGAAAAAAATTAGCATCTAGGCTATGTCTCTCAATCATGCACTAATAATCCTGAACAGAAGAAGGAGTTTAAAACAATCTTTTATATTTGTTAAAAAAAAATAAATCCAAAGCTCTTACAACATGTAGAGAGGTATGTAATCTTATCCTTTCTTCTAATTATGTTGCAGTTAAGGTATACTAGGAGTAAAACCATGTTTCAAGTCTAAAGGATTTTAAAAATGCAACTGGTCCCTATTAGCACAATATAACAATTTTAAAGAAGTGCAAGTGCCAAACACATTCATTTTTTTGCTGACATAATGCTGATTTCTAGACTATGGGAGAATGCCAAGGGAGGCTTTCTTTGCATCTCATTTTCTGTATTTTTTTTCTTAATAAACATTTATAACAATTCTTCAAAGGTTTCTGTTGTAAAACTGCTTGGAAGTCATAAAGAGATTTGGGGATTTCAGATTTAAAATCTTATTGATATCTTCATTGTGTTTAAAGACTTTGAATATGAAGGTTATTTATACACATTTGATGTTCCCCTTAAAAGTAAATATTGAAACTAGAGTATTTTTCCAGGTTTTCTCTTATACAGCAAGGATTTAATGCAATTATATCAAAGGAGAAATTCCTTGTATTGGATGAAGGCTGAAATGCATATTTATCATACTCGGGTCTATTTTAGAAAAAGGAAACAGGATTTCAGTCTGCCTAAGGTAGTTTTGATTTTGTATTATGGGGAGGGGAGCTGTTTGTTCACATTTCATTATTTTCTCACATTCCATAGTGTGAATCTCAGACCAACTTTATAATTCTTAAAAATTTATATCTGCTGTACAATCTCAGTGTTTGACCCAGTGCCTTTTAGCAGCATATACAGAAAATCAGAAATATTCATCTGAAATCAAGTTCTCTAAGTTTTCAGAACCCTGTTCATGTTTTGCAGGGTCCTTCCAGTCTTTTTACATTGTGCAAGGCTCATAAGGAGATAACAAAGCACATCAACCATCTTACTGATCCAGTTTACAATGGTATATCCCATAGGTCTTACCACTGATGCCAAGCAAACTGAAATGTTTTAAAATTTATTTATGTACAAAGCATCATTTTGGTCATTTTTTAGGTGCAGCTGTGGTTTTGAAACCGGAACATGGAGTAGGCTGGAAATGGGCAACCTAACCTGGTGCTCACAGGTTAACTTAGAAGATGACTAAGCTCTGTGTAGCTTTGCAGAAAATTACCTGGGTTTCTAAGCTTTGTATCTTCTAGAAGGTTGAAACCATGGGTGGGTTAGTTGCTGCTGTTAGCAGAAAGCCACTGCAATTGAGGGAAAAGAACAGCTACTGTAGTCTCGTCTATCTTGAATAAAATCATCCCCAAAATGGTTTAGGTAGAATGATAATTGTTAAAAGCATCAGAAATTTGAGATTTTGGTTTTTGAGTGGTTTAGGTTTTTGTTCAAATAATATTTTTTTGTCAATTTTTTTGTAATATCCTATTTATTTTTTTTTTAATTCAGGGCTGTGCTCTCTTAATATAAGATGCAAATATCAGTATATAGTGATAATATTAGGTAAAAGCATTTAAAAAGTGCAGTTATGACCACATTGAGTCTCACCTAATCATTTGTTAATTGTAGTAGGGTACCTGTTTTGGAAACTATTTCATTACAGTAAGCTACACTTTTGATTTTATGCTGAAAATAATTTACCCTGCACTCTCGTTTTAAATTGGTCACTGTCTGTTTTCACTCCATGTCCTGTTGCATGCAGAAAGTGAAATCCACAGGCCTGTAGTGGATGAAGCTAATATTGTCTGTGTCTTTCACTGCTGGCTGTTACAAAAATCAATACAGAAAACTTATGAGCATTCTCAGTACCCAATTCAATAGAAAATATGTCCCATTTCTGCAGCTTTTGCAGCATTGTTTGAGCTTCCAGGGCATGGAGGTCTGGACATACTTTTTATTGAATCAGATCCTCAGTAATGTCTTCATATATTTTTAAAGAAAACTGTGAAGGACACACTGAAATAAACAGTGAGAATCTTACAAGTTGATGGTTACACCAGAAAGCTTGAATCAGGGTGTGAAGACTGAAATCTCTTTGGCTAGCAGCAGTTTCTTCTGCAAAACTATTTTATTTCTAACGTAAGGTCTACTATATCTGGTTGAATCAACTTCAAAGAACACAAATATAGCGCCTTTGGCACTGCCTAATTTTAAAAATATGTACCCACCAATAAACCAGCAAGAGATACTGAAATAAAAAAAATCACCATGGTTAAAAGTTTTATCCTGCCAACTTTACCAGAACATGTTCCTCCTTCCTTTCCCTGCACCCATTCCTGTTTGATGCATTCCTTAAACATTCAAAAATTTATTTTAAACTATTCTTACTTCTAAAAGTCTGATTTGTTTCAGTTCTGTAACTATATTGAAGTGCCTGGAAGATATATACAGTCTGAGAGAAAGGAGTTGGCTCATGATAAACATAAGATGAAAGTGATGCTCCCAGGCAGAGATTCAAGGAAATTTCTGGAAGGCCATCCTCCCTGTCAGCTGAAGACATCAAAACATTCCGATGGGAAGGAAGTTCTTATTCCTTTCAATTGTCTTTATATATACTTACCGTATTCAGTAAGTGGCATTTTGTGAAAAATTGTCTTCTGCATCCTCATCTGCATGGACTGAGGCAAAAAATTTGTAACACTTCTAATGGCAGCGTAGGAATAATGCAGACTTCAAAGAGGTCCTTAGTGGCATAGAGGTGGAAATTGATAGCGAGTCCAGTCACTGCCATGACTGATGTGAGAGATTTATGGCTGTGATTTGTTGACATAAAATCTGGTGGCTATGGTAAGAAAACTAAATTTGTCTTGCATTTGCAGTGGCCAAGGAGAGTAATGAAGAAGCAGACACTATGACTTCAATCTAAGAATCCCGATTCTGCCACCATTCCTCATGGTTCCCCATTTTCTGGCTGCTTCACTAGCTCATGTTGTTGATGTGTAAAAGTACAGTTTAGTTTCAAGAACTGAAACAAGTGTTTGACATCTTCTAGATTTATTTATTATACTATCAATAATTAAGTGTATTTGAAGGTATCTTAACTTCTCAGGTGAGGTCTATTTAACAGTATAAAAAAACATAAAATGTAAATGTTTTAGAGCTAGTAAGGTCCCCTTGCTAACTGCTAAGAAAAAACTTAGACATTCATTAGTGAAGTAAAAATGCTTTATTGTTGGTTAGGTTGTTCAACATATTTAAGGAATTTGAAAAACATATACACTGTTTACAGGTTATGTGAGTGTGTATTATTTTTATGTCTTCCTGTGCTATCTTTTTCCTTTTGTTTTATTGATATACTTCATCACTAATGCAAAGGCAAAGTCTAGTTGTACAGTCACCAGCAGGTTGGTCAAACAGGCTGCCCAGAGATGTTTTTGGGTCTCCTCCTGGCTGAAGAGGGTCATAGGCAGTCTGCTGCAGCTGAGATTGTGTGAGGAGGGGGATAGGTCTAGGGGGCTCAACCATTTCATGATTCTTTGATTTTTCTACTCAGTTGCTACAGAGGCCCAAACATAATTCATGCTAAAATTTATCAGACATTTAGTAACTCTGATTTATAGAAAGTGCATGTCAAGATCTCATACCATCTGCTCTATACTTTTTGGGAGTAAGCTGAATAGGAATTATTTTATGTTCTACATAAAATGAACTATAATTGCTTCACCTGCAGCTAATGAAGAAAGACAGTTTGCTCTTTTTAGGAGATTTTTTTTAAACAGTCCTGGTATTCAATATCTGCAATTTCTGAAAAAGTTTACAAATAGTTAACTTTATACAAATGAATAATTTTGTAGGGAAAGTTTTTATCTACAAAATTACATGATTTAACCTGAACGACTAGAAAAAATTATCAGCATTAGTTGTTATTCTGGTGGGGATAATACAGTGAAGATAGATCTTTCTTTGGAGAACTCATTCACTCTTTATGGATCTGGGTCCTTAGATATAAAACTGTTTCTTTAGATACTGTAGGAATCACAGAAATAGAAACGATCTCTTTAAAAACCATTACTGTTTTTTTTCTATTTCCACTGCCGTCAATCATTCTCCATTATTCTTTCTCAGGGCTATCATTTCCAGAGCTTTTCCTGTCCCTGGCAATCCCTCTGTTTCATTTTCTCTGTTTCTCTGAGACAGTTGTGCACAGCAAAATGTTGCAGAAATTCATGGCCTTTTTGTCAGTCCCCAGAAAATCTTTGCAAATGCTCTGAGATTACTGACAGGTGTCTGCCTTCTGTGTGGGGTTGATGCTGTTTTTTCAATTCTCAGTAAGGTGGAAGGTACTTGTCTCATTGTTCATTAGTATCTACCATAAGCAGCCTCTGAGTACCCTGTAATGACATCACAAAACATGAATGTATATAAACCAGAAATATTTATTATTTGTAATCATATGTTTATAGTGCAATCTATTTCAAATGCACTAGATTAAGCAGTCCATACCAAATTTATCTTTCTTTTGTTATGTCATGTTTGTTTTATCAACCAAGTTTTATGTGACTGTATTTCAACCACAGGATTGTCTGTGAACTGATTGTGGGGATTATCATATTGTAAGTATAAGAAACTTGAGTTATTTTGATTGGTTGCATATGACATAGCTTTTGTTTCCATTAAGAGACTGCATGAACAAAACTTGTAGAAACTTGAAATTATTTTGGTTTCAAATACACTTCATAATAATTTTTAATACTATATTCAAAGGCAAACATCCTGAATGTTCTTCTGAAAATATTAACTTCTATTTTGAGTTTTTCCAATAGGCCTGTAAAAATAACTTTTTTCATGATGGGTTTTAATAGAAATTGTTCATTAAGTAAACTGTAACATTTTTGGTAAATATATAGAGTGGATTTTTTGTACAGACACAAATATGTATTTATATTCATAGAAGGATTTTAAATAAAGTAATTATTATTAGACTTAATTATTATTATTGTTCAGCTAACATTATTGTCACAGCTAAAACACTGCACCAGTTTATACAGACAGTAATTCTAAAAAGCAATTTTTAGCAGTCAAAAAAACAATCATATTTCTAAAACAGGGCAACTAATATAGGAAAAGAACTGCTAAAAGTACTTATCTGTGTGAATAATGCTATTTCTTTTTAATTTAGACACTGCATGAATTCAGTCATTTCCATGACTGTATTATGTGCATTATCAGGAATAATAAAAAATAGGTGGAAATCAACAGCTAAATACCTATACATTTCAAAAGCTATCAAAATGCATCTCACTTTGAATTTTACTTGTACATTATCTATGTATTATGAGAACTTTATTGTGCAGGTTACAGTCATGTACTGGAGAGATATTTCCCCCTTCTGGTAATAATATGAGACCATTGTCAAAATCCAGGCAGATCTGAAGGTAGATGTGTGTATCCTCCACCTGTGGGAGTGTGCACATTGAAGTAACACTTTATGAAACCACACTGCAGAGTCCAACCTCAAAAATCAAATTTTGTGGTGTGCCAGAGGAACAAAGTGTGCACAAACTGAAAAGTGGATCTCCTGCCTAGCAGTTTAGAAGTCTGCTCCTGAGAGATTATTTTGTTTGGAATTGTTTCTTTGCTCCTTCTAGAGTGAACTGTTGGTTTTGCCACCGCTGATAATTGTTTTGTTTTAGCACCTTTGTATCTTTTTGACTTTACACCTTGTCACTTATCACTGTGTCTTTCCACAAGACACAGTGATAAGTCTTGCCCAAGGTAGTTAGTGTAAAATTAAAATGGCTAAGGGGCCACTAACATTAAAAAAGCACTACACACCAAAAGGTAGCAGCAACTTTCACGTGATCCTCTGCATTAAACCCCAATTTTTATCAAGGAAAAGCAGTATGTTTATAGAAGAATTACTTCAAAGAACAAACTATGCAGCCATGTTACCTAATTGATTGGAGAATTTTTCATTTCAGTTATGACCTTGAAGTCAGTGATGCCTGGAATGCCCCTCAGACCATGTCATGGGTGCTCTAGTAAAGATCTATCGTCAGATCAATTACTAAAGCAATGGAACATCTGATCCTACCCTTGAAATTAACCAGGAAAAGTAGGTCAGCACACCTTCAGCTGACACAATGAAGTATTATGCTCTCAATGACCCAGGAAGGAAAGCACTAATGATTGATGGGAAGATATATTTAAATGAGAAAGTTGAAGCACACTAGAATTAAGCACGTCAGAATGATCAAGCAACTCTAGACAGCCAAGTGCCTAGACAGCAACAATAATTTTGGGCAAATTTCATGTGAGTTTATCCCCCCAAAACAACGGTCATATTTATAATGAAATTTAAAAGGATTTAGGCTTCAAAGATCTAACAGTCTTTCCAGATGGCACGCTTTCTTTCTTTGTTGTTCCATGTTTTCTCTTAAAATGATTTGCCTTTTATTTGTTATCACAATCTACATATGTGATAGAAAGGCTGTTGCCATCTCTTCTGAGCATTTAAAACCCCTAAAACAGGTGTCAGAAAGAATTTTGCAGGTTATCACTGACACAAGATTTAAGAAAACTTTTCTCAGTATGCTTCAGAGGCATTCTTCTTTGAGTAAAATACATGGAGAAAATCAACAAAATACTTGTGGTAACACAAGAATATCAGAACAATATGCAAGTCATTTTAAATTATTCCATGGTCAAGAGCTCAGCATGTATTTAGAAACCACTTAGAACAGGGTTTTTGGTTGTATGTTAGTAACACTTGTTGCACCCCAGTCACTCAAATCGAGGCCTACACCAGTGTTCTTTTGCTCTAGGTAGGCACAGTGGGGAAAATTCCAACCAAATATTCTCGAGAGGTAAAAACAAAGAAACTAATGCACATCAGAATATGAGGAAGAACTTCACTGAATGGATGATGATACACTGGAACCTTGCCCAGAGAGGTTGTGGAGTCTTCCCTCACTGGAGATATTTAAGAACCATCTCAACAGAATCCTGTGGCATGTGATCTAGGATGATCCTGCTTAAGGAGAGTGGTTGGACCAGATTCACAGAATATTCTAGGTTGGAAGGAACCCACAAGGATCATTAAGTCCAGCTCTTGAATGAATGGCCTATGGACGGACTAAACCCACAACCTTAGTTTTATTAGCACCATGCTCTAACCAACCAATCACCCATTCTGTGAAATTATTGTTTAAAGACTGAGAAATCTTTGTGAAAGCAGAAGGATTTCATTATTGCTTTTTACAACAATAGACACGTAAAAGGTATCATTTTGATGAAGTGTGTTAGAGATTATGCAATGCCTTTCCCAAGGTTTCTGGGATAAACACCTTGAAAAAAGAAAAGGTGAAGGACCTTGTTGGTCTCTTACCAGACTGAATATTTTTTTGCCAAATGAGACTACACTTGCCCTTGTTTTTTCTACAACTAATCATCCAAAGACACAGCAAACAGTACTTTGAGTAGCCAGAGATTTTGGGTAGTTAATGTGTTTGCAAATTTGTGGATCAATTGTTGTCAATTAAAATGACCTATTTTTTGTATTGAGTAATTAAAAGCACACCTGTCATAGGATATTCATAATTCAGAACTGGAAGTTTACTGCATCAACTTTTTCTTGGACTACTAGGAAGAGAATTTACAATGTGCTGCTTTCTCCAAATAATCTTCTATTGACAGAAACATTGAATATTCAATATTCACTGAATATTTAAAATGGGTTATAAGAAATATGAAACACCTGTACAGAAGATTAAACTGGATGTCTCATAGGTTGAATAACTGTGGGAGATGAAAGTAAGTTTGTTGTTTATTTTTTGCTTGTTTGGGTTTTTGGTTTGGTTTGGGTTTGTTGTTGTTCTGTTGTTGTTTTGTTTGGGTTTTTTGTTGGTTTGTTGGTGGGTTGTTTTAATGAAAACGTGTAACTATAATGCTAGATCTTAGAAGAGACTGCACTGGAATTGTTCAAGCTTATGGTGTTACACCAGCTGGAGTAGAGTGGACAAGGAATCCAGAGCATGAGCAAAGAGACTACTTCAATGTACTTCAATGTAGAAAAAGTAGTTGTGAACCTAACTAAATGTTTGTTATCACATTTTTTATCTATATTTTAAATGTAATTGAAGGGCAGATCTTCAGATTGGGGAACAGCTGGGGAAACTGGTTTACTATCTCAGTCAAGCCCTATTAACTGCAACCTCAAGAATACATTATTTTTTAGACTATGATTTGGGTTCTGCCAGATATAGTTCAAAAATTCTGCGGTCATTTGTTTCCAACAATTTACTGTTCCTCCTTAGGTCCCTGGCCCTTAAGGGCCACATTATTTTATATTTCCAGAAAACGTGTCAAAATTATTGGAATATAATTCCAGTTCTTACTGGCACAAATTCTGAAATAGCTTATAAAATGTTTTTCCATATCTGGTGTATTATGATTTAATTTCTCTTTTAACTAGATTTTTATGCTCACTTATTTCCCTTTTTCTCACATACTGTTGAAAGCTAGCAAAGCTTTTGGTGCCTGAACTAAAATAAAACATCAAAAAACCCCAGTGGTGCTGCTGCATGTATGTGAATACACTGTGGTGATAAGTGTGATCTAATTCAGTTATTTTATATATGCCACATGGAACTAATTGTCCTATTTCAACAGCACCCTGTGAAATTAGCTTTACTCATAACACTTCAAACATTCTGTTTATTTATTTATTTTAAGGTTATTTATTTACATAAATTATTATATAATTTATATAAGTATATGATATTTATATTAGCAAAGAAAACACATTAGATTGATGAAGGCAACAACTCCACCTATTTATCATTGAGGTAAGCAGGAATATCTCTGTATTAGGCCAGCTTTAAGGCTCTCACCTGAAAGGAAAATTGTCCATTTAAGTTGTAGAAAGCTCCTAGCTTTCACAGTTGGTGTCTTCATAAAATGCACAAGACACAGTTTTAAGGTAAGTATTTAGGCAGCCACATTCTGTAGTATTATTAGTGAGTGGGAGAAATGAACCTCAAAACCTGATCTTGCAAAGAGAGCTCAAAAATAACTTGCAGAAAAAAACTCTTCCAGAAATTATCTGGGATTATAAAGGAATATTTCTAGATTGTTTTTCAGAATTTCTAAGAAACTTGAAGCAAAACATATATTTCTAGGAGAATTCTTACATTCTGATTATTTGCCTGAATGCTTTGTGGAACACTTTCATTATGTATCATAAATGTTACAATAAAAATGTCACCTGGAAATTATGATTTGGTTTGAGGTTTGTCAGGTCATTTTTAAGAGCATCAAAAAATGGTGTTAGAAGCACTACAAAGATCATTTTGTAATTAAGAGCGGTGTGCTTGTAGTGTTGATTAATTTCAGGCAATGATTTCTGAGTACACTGGGTATATAGCATAGAGTTTTAGTATAATTAGACTTTGAATGCCAAGGTTGTGATCAATAAGAATTAAAAGACCATTTTCAAAAGCTATATTTATACAATTTATGCAATCACTTTTTCTTTCCTTTAAATATCTCAAAGCCTAAGGCATAAAAATTGTCAGGATTCTATGCTAGTAACATCAAAAACTCTACTTCTTTTCTTGATCCATATAATAGTTACCTAACCTTTTAATTTTCCATGTAAAATAAAGTTTGTTGGTATTTAGTTCATTTGTATTTAGTTTAGCAGGTGCCAATTTAATTAATAATCAACCAAATGACATTCTAGATTTGCTCTGGATAGCAGTTCAATGCATTCTATTGATTTTTATATTATTGGACTAGATGTTGTCATCATTATTACTGTGTGCCATGCTTCAGGCAGGATTTGAATTAACCAGCAGTATTTCAGTATAGGGAGGTTTTGTCTTTCAGCATGGAAATCATAGTTCAGCAATAAACTACAATAAACTATTTTTGTTATCCTTTTGGGGTATTTGTTGTTTTTTTTTTTTAAAAAAAACCACTGATGAATTAAAACAATTCAAACCAAAATGTTTCCAAATGTTTTAGCTTATTTATATAAAGTAAATTTTTGGGGTTTTGTCAATTTTGTTAAGGCACTGCTATATTTCCTTCAGAAAATAATAATAATTATAATAGTAGTAGTAGTAATAATAATAATAATAATAATAATAATAATAATAATAATAATAATAATAATAATAGTAGTAGTGTGATGTTACCTAGCATTTTAACAGGAGGGCTGAGGTGAGACAGTTGTTCTGTGGATTAACCTTTACTTTCTCTGCAGTGAAAGCAGCACACACTATTCACTGTGAAGTCAGCTAAAGGAAGGTATCCTGACTCAGTGAGCAATGGAAGCTCCTCTGCAAGGAAAACTGTCTTGGCATGGACATGGGTTACAATGGAGGAATCCTTAAGTATGTTCAAAACCTCTATAACTCCAAGAAATTGGACATCTTGCATTACATTTTACATACCCACGAGTCCCTTGGGAAAGAGTCTTTTCTTGCAGGAGTAACAGAATTTGAGAATAGTGTAGACTTCTCTCTGTTTCCTATGCCAAAAATATGTATTTCTTTCTTTTGAAACTAGCACTTATGAATGTAGGAAGTTTTGTAGGCAGTGCTGCAGCCTTAAACTCTATAACTACTAGGCAAAATTGGAGGCCACAGATACTCAGATCTGTACAGAGGTCTGTTCCATATCAGTCTGACTATTCTTATGACTAATGAAGTATTCTGAGTATGGAGGTGGTGCATCAGCTACATCTGGTTTTGCAATGGGGCTCAGATTAGACTCAGCTCTTTCAAAGATTTTAGAAACAGATGGAGACTCAAAGCTAAAGCTAGAATTTTTTTCAGAGTTATGGAATAATTGAGGTTGGAGCGACCTCTGGCAGTCGTCTTTTCCAATGCCCTGTTCAAGCTGGGTCACTTAGCACTTTCCTTGAAGTGATTGTCATTAGCACATTTTTGAGACACTGGTAAAAACACAAACAAACAAATTAAAAAATTGCTTTCCAGATAACAAAAAGGATGAGAAATCAAGGAAGGAGAAGGACTTTCCCATACTCTCATGGGAAGTATGTTTACTCTGAGAGTGTTCTCTGGTCAGGTGGCCATGCAAATGTAAACTGAGAAGAAAAAATATGTGGCTAAATTAAGGGAAGACATTCTAAACACAAGTCCAAAGAGGTACAAATCTAGAAAGACCTGCTTTTCAAGGTGGAGTAAAATACGTAATTAAAGTAATAACATGTAGTCCCTTTTGAGGACTTTTTCCAAACTTTGCTTAATTTGAATTTCACATACTTGACATCTTGTTTTGACAATTCATCTGATTATATCAATATGTCACATTAAGCAATAATAGCGAAACATGATGTATTTCAGCACAATGAGTCATCCTGATGGCATGTCAGATCCAACATATTCCAAATCAAAATTCCTTAAGTCATGATGATTGAAATCTCTATTTAAAAGAGCTTTCCCTGCTCAGATTATTTGTATATCCTATTGCTTCTGTTAAGTTAAACTGGGTCTTTTACAGCCTGCCTCTCTTAACTCAGTTATCTTTCTCTTTGAGTCAACACATAAAAGAGCAATGTGCAAAACCTCAGGGGTAAAATGGAAGACAGAACAACCTTTCTTTTCTTGTACTTTTGGCCAGGTTTGAAAATATACATCTAGAGGCTTAAAGTAAATTTCATTCCAACAGTAATTGCATTCCTACACCTCTCTTAATAATCAAGATATTCTGCCCTTAAAAGCTGGGGCTGAGCAAAAGAATTTGGGGGCATTTAATGAGTAAATCTTCTATTGCAAACTTTGGGCAAAAAAATCTCATTATTGAGTCATGTCAAGAATTCCCTAAATAAAGTTTCATTTTCTCTTATTCCAAGAAGGCAGAGCTAAAGACAAAACATATACTTCTATTGCTGCATAGTAATAAAAAGTAATAAATATTTTTTTTTTCAGAAAAAAGATGTATTCTCTTGACAGTTTTGTTACCTGAAGAAAAATTCCTGAATTTTTATACTTTTTGGCCATTATAGACTATTGGATAGACAGATAGATAGATAGATAGATAGATAGATAGATAGATAGATAGATAGATAGATAGATAGACAGACAGACAGATAGATATTTGGGTATCAATTTAGTAGAAGATTTTCTTGATATAATTTTCTGCTTGTTCATATGAGAGGACATATGGATTGTTTTCTTCCTCCTTTATTTGCCACTATTGCTAAAAAATAAAGGAAGCACACTATTTTTGGAAGATGATAAATTTCCTCAGATACAAGAGTTCTGTTGAAGTCTGGATGGTTTATTCAATTTGATGATTAGTATTTTCTGCTGAAGTAGCTTAGGAGGGCCTCTGTTTGATGTCAGTGTCTTCCCTTGCTTCTTTGAGAAGGAATTTGTGACCTAGTTGTGGAAATGTTTAGAAAAAAGTTGCTTCAAGGGTTACATACCTTATTAGCTGCTTTTCCACTGCTGAACATTACTACCTTAATCCTAATGGAAGTTATATACACACACCTTACAGACAAGTGGGTCACCCTGCTGAGTGGATTTCAGCCTCCTTAGAAAGTGATACAACAGCAAAACCATTGCATTAACCAAAATAACTTCCAATGATCATGGCACTGGGTGGAAAGGGCAGGAATCCTGACAACTTCTCTGTTTTCTCTGCCTCTTCAGCAGATAGTCTGTATTTTCCGAAGACATTGCTCTACTGTGAGAGGACCCTCCTGTCCACCACCAGACTTCAACTAAATATTAATTGGGAACCTAATTAAAAAATGCAACACTGAGACTGTGAACCCTCTAATTTCAAATCCTGCTGTATATGTGCAGAAAATGGGAGAGAAAAGCAAGTATAGAGGAGGACAGTGAATGTTGAATGTGAGATAATTTTTTTTGCAAAATATATTTCTGAGTGTGCATGGGAACCCACTGAAATGCAAGCTGACAAACACTGCTAAAATTCCTACTGCAGGCACTAATTTTTTGTATAGATTATGAACTTAAATGATGTACAGAAACCTCACTTTCCCTTCTATAAGGGGATAAACCTGATAGATAGCATCTTTACCCCCAAAACTGCATGCATTATTAGTTAAAATCCAAGCCCTTTCAGAATAGTAAACCATCTAAAAAACTTCAGTAGATAAGAATACTTTTTTTTTTTGCTTCAGTAAACCAGCATATTTTTGAATAGAACTTCTGGCAGAAATAAAACATATTTTTCATTATTGTCCATTCGATAAGTGACAATATTCCTGTCTGATTTTATTATATGAAAAAATAACCCAGAAAAAATCCAGACAGAGCACCTTAAAGTGAGATGTGTGTAAGTACCTTACACTTTGACAAGATGATCAAATAATATTCATTACAGATACTCACAAAATATATATCTGTAAAAGCTATTAGACATATAAATAATTATAACTCTCCTGGAAAGAATGCAGTGTTTGATTTATTGTATCTTCTGTAAATTTTCATATGTTAGGTGTTTCTGGACATGTAGTTTGTGACTGAAATTTTGGGGCAGATCTTTTCTCCTTTGGTTGTAACTGGGGTTTCAGGATACATTTTTATTTTCTTTGTATTGCTTGAGTTCCGATTTTTGTGAGGAGCAGGAGCATGATGTCTGATTATATTTTTTAATATTACATTTTTACATGACCATATTTGCTAGCCAACAGCTATATTTCAGTTTATCTCCAGACTGCCTTGCAAATGGAAGCACTTTATAAAACAAGTGAAATCACAATACCCAATCATTCAGAAATATTGGACTACTTCAAATTTTTATAAGCTCTTAAATTTTGAGGTGATCAGGGTTCTGAGCTTGCATTGCACAGAATAATTTAAAATTATTGGAGCACTTCACATATTTTTAAAACCACTTCAGCTAGGAAATGATGGGGTTCCAGAAATATGTGGCCTATAAGGATATAAAATTATCAGAGAGCTTAAGTGTTTCATTGTGAAAGTGATCAAGGTTCCTTGCTTGCACATTGCAAAGCAATTGAAAATTACTGGAGTGATTCAAGTGGTTAGTGTTTTTTTAGGATTTTAAGTCCTTCCTGCTCAAATACTCTTTAAAATTGTTCATGCTTCCAATATTTTCAATTTTTGAGTATGTACCCATTATCCTGCTTTTCCTTATTTTGGGTTTTTCCTTTGTTGATTTTTTTTAGGTCCATATATTTGTCTTTCAGAGGTCTCAGAGCTAACTACATCATGAAATCTTTTTGTTTCCAACACATAGGAGCTTTGATGAACTTAACTATACTGTTGCTTTTGGAGAAAACAATTTAAGAAATAATTTTTATTAATGTCAGTATCCAAAGCTGAAACCTGAAGTTGTGCCTATATCTTTTATTATTTATAGAATACTTTCCATAGGTAGCTTATTTAATTTAAAACTTCATAAGGTTCAGATTTTAATTAATTAAAAATTACTTAACAAATGTATCTGATATTACAATGTTTTTTAAAAAAATACCTTTAAATCATTGTGTTTTTTCTTTGTGTGCCCTTCTTTCTCCTCTCCTCTTTTCTATCTTCAATACACACACTGCACAAACCACTGGTATATCATAATTCATTCTCTCACAGCTCATTCTCAGTACTATGTTTTGGTAGAACTCACAGTGGGTAGAATTTTGAGCTGGATTTATCATCCACACAAGAGAATCATAATAGTTCTATATTTTAAGAAGGGAAGAAAAAAGCACTATAAAGTGCATCATTCTGCAATGCATTGTTTCTGTACATTGAATTTATGACTGTAAGAAGGAAATCACTTGTGTTATACAGGTATTCTATTGTGTGCGTTTAAAAATTTAATTCAGTCCCTACCGTGCTATTTGTTTTACTTAACTGTTTTCATGAACTTTGCTTATTTCAGGTCTATATTTCCTTACCTTATCTCCATTATGAACTGTTCTCTTCACCCATTTTCCTCTTCTAAAAGTGTAAAGAAAAGAATCTAAGCAATGGAAGCACCATGCTTTTTTATTTTTTTAATTTTATTTTTGTTTTAGGTCTAAGTGTAATTGCGGAACAAATTGTTTAAACTGAAAAGGCTGCATACATTTTTATCTTCATGTTATATTTATGAACTGTATTAGTAATAAGTAGTTTTCTGGAAAATTAAATGCTTTCTTTAGAGAGGACTTAAAAATCTTTGCTCAACAGGATGAAATTTTCTTTAACTAGAAGAGTATAATCATAGACTTAAGAAAAAGCAACTAGAAAATACTTGCAATAAATAGATCAGGTTTTTTTGATGATCAAAATGGAAATACTATATTGTTTGACATTGGATTCATTTTCATGTTACTGTTTTCACTTTTAAGATACCTAGAGTAGTCATGATTCCTAGGAACTGTATTTGAATTGACTGTAAACTTTATTTATAATGTTCTTTATCATTCCTTCATGAGAATTTTAAATTTTGAGCTGCTAAAAAGTGCTTACAATGTAAGAAAAAATTGGAATTAGAAAATTAAAATTTAAAAATTATCATATTTTATGCTTGCTGTCATGAATAGTGTCATTCAATCATTTATGATCCACAGAAAATTATACTAAATTATTTTTGTCTAGGAAAATCACATTATTATTGGCTACAGATATATTCCTATCAATAGCCTCTGTTAAAACAATGGTTTTGCAGTTTTTGAAAATGAAATTGCTTTTACAATTACAATTGTTAGAATAAAGAAGATAGATATACTAAGGGATTTAAAAGACTGAGGTCTGGAAGCATTAGTATAGAAATTGTTTGCAGTGTTAACATTTACCACAGACTGAATTTTCTGTGTGTTACAATAAATCATGTCTTATTGGGCGAGTGTCTGGCCCCTATTTTTCAAGGCAGTATTTTCAAGTTTTCAATGTGATCAGAGGAAAGAGATGCATGTATCTGTAGTTTGTTTTAATCAAACTGATTTTAGAAAAGGAAAAAGAGAAGCCTTCAGTAGGCACAAAAATCTCTCCCCTGACATTTCTCTCAAGGTTTTTGGTGACAGGAGGTATTCGAGTTTTGGGAGAGTTTTTTTTGGGGTTACTTTGAAAAAACTGCCTAGAAAGTGACAATGATGTACCTTCCTACTGTATTACTGTTGTCTTTTCCTAGCAGATGTATATTGATATAAACTGCTATACAAAGGCCACAAACACTTAGGTTTGCTTGCACAGAGTGTGTGCTGCATAACTGCAGAGGTAATATTGTGCCATGGGTGACAAGGCCAAAAGAGTGAACATCTACCAAAGGGGTTCAAAATGACCACCAAAGTAATGTGGGAGAATTACTGAGTTGAAACTGGCTAAATTCTCATTGCAGAAGCTCTAAGACAGTTTTTTGCTAGTCCCCACCCCATTAAAAAAAATAAAAATCTCTATATTAGGATTTACTGCTATCTACCATCAAAGTAAGGATACTTCCCAAGGTAGACTTTTGATCTTGGTGAGGATGACCATCTTCAGGCACTATTAAGCAGCAAAATGAATAGTGCATAATCAGTGCCTAAGGCTGTTCCTTAGAATTTATCAATAAGTTTAGATATCTCATGTGCTGCTGAAAACAATTTCACATATGTAGGCATCTATTTCTCTAACTTTCATATATATACCAAAGTGTTTAGACAGTGTGACCTAATTATTTGTTGCACTTTTTCCATCCTTCTCTTACGCTGGTAATTTCAGAACTTTTTGGAGGGTCTGAAACAGTATTTCTAGAGGAAAAATAAAAAGGGAAATTATTTGATAAATACAGTCAACATCACCTGCTTTTTAGAAAGAGGGAAATACAGCTTTTCACCTAACTGGCACATATGCTTACCATGGATGATGAAAAAATTGGTTTATAAGCAGTTTGTGTACAAATACTCACAAACTCTTCTGTTACGAGGACCATATGTATGTTGAGATTTTCCATTTGTGGAGTTTGGATTCTATTTGGATTCTTTCTTATTTCTAACCAAAAATTGGTCACAGGTTTCTTTTTGTTTTTTTCCTTCAGATACTTTTATAATGGTTATTCCTTCATATTGTAACTGAAGGACTTTGAACATGGGGATTCAACTATTTTAGCACTTCAGCTAGAAGGTGTGGAACAATTACTCATGTTTAGAGAGGCTCCTAGAGAAATAGAATTAAGAGACACCTTGCCACAACAAAAATATTGTTTCCTTTAACTTCTGTAGCAAATTCAATTAATTTGCCAACTGAGCACTATCGTGAAAAACCAAGGGAGTGAGAAATAGAAGTGTCTGTTAAAAGGGGAGCTTATGACAAAATTACAGGGTTCAGAAATGATGATGGTTTTCCCATAATCTACTGTATTCCTGAAGCATTTATTTCATGGTTTATCAAAGATGTCTTCTGCAGCCCTCCCTATCTTGCTGGTCAGTGCTTTTTTGAACTAACACCTGTGAAAAAGTATAAACAAAAAACCAACCAGCTAAAAACACATAATTGTTTCAGCATTTATTTCCTATGGTGTTTCATTTTGGATACTGAAGTTAGACCTGGGTGCTTTTTTTTTTTCCCAAATTAATGGGTTTATTTACTTCTGAACATAATATATGAAGGAGCTGGTACATTTCCCAAAATAAGTTCCAATATGCACCTTCCCAAAGGCTGAATATTCATGAGTTGTGATTGATCAAAATCAGACACTCCAAATCCCTCATCACACACGAAAATTAAAAAAAATTATTGAAATCTTGAATAGCCATAACATTTTAATACTGTGAATTTTACAGAGAATACATATTCAATATGTATTAATAACTTTAAAATTCCTTAAGGATGGGGAAGTAAATATATTAGTCAAGGTCAGAATCTGTAGGCTGAGTAATGATATTTTTGGTAAAAACTAGACCTTTAACTTCTGAAAATTATGTTGGCTTGTTGCTATGATTGGCATTTGGTTCACACTCTGAATGGTAGATAAAATGTTGTAAAGATGGAACCTTTTAATAAATAATTTACTTAGAAACACTGAAAGCTGTAGCAACACTTTCGATATTCCAAATTAATTTTAAATTTATTTCTATTCATTTAATTGTGATTTTTTTCATTCTTATGTTTTCCAACACATGGTTACATTTATGGTCTAATCAAAGCAATGTTGTAGGAAATCAAAACTTAATTTATATATTAGTAATTTTTTTAAATCACAAAGCTTCATCATTGAAACATTGTAGAAAGAGCCTTTTAGAACTATCAGAAAAAGGCAAAATGCTTCAGATTAAGAAAATGTTCCTAAACATTTATAAACACACATATTAATCAGTATACTTTTTTTTGTAACATTGATATGATTAATATTTTAATGGGATCTGGTATGTGTGAAAAGGAAAAAGAGATGAATTAAACCAGCCCTTTTTAAATTTTTTTTGAGAAATAAAATTTTTTTCCTATTTTACTGGTGTTTGACATATAGGAAAATGCAATTCATACACAGTGCAAACCTCTACCTGTGTATGCAATTTATAAAAAAAGGAACTTAAGAATAATGTTTTAAAAATATCTCTTTGTGGAAGGTTATCACTGTGAAAGGAAGGATGGACCATTTACCTTCCTACAAAGTAGTGTGTGTACCATAATTTAGTCTGATAACTAATACTAATAATTTTAGTCCTTGAGAAAGTGTTAAAGTTGGTCTGGAAATGTAAAGGCTGTGTTGGGTTAGTTGATTCAGTGTTTTAAGCATTTAGTTAGAGAATACCTTTTATTATTATTGTAAATGGGAGAGAAATTGACCTCTTCCTGCTAATTCTCTATATAACTAAAACTATCACAGGAATAAAATTGTTGCTATGCTATATGAAATAAATCTTACTGAACTGATTGCTTTTCTTTGTATTTTTTTTGGTTTTTCTCGTTTTTTTTGTTAGATTTTGCATTTGGCATTTTGGTAGGGTGTTTTGGGGTTTTTTTTTGGTTTCTCTGGTTTTGGGGTTTTTGTTCTTTTCCTTTGAAATATGTGACAACTTTTTCTTTCCTAAACCTTTGGTAAATGTGATTGGGTGTTTGGACTGTAATGAAGAAAACATAAAAGACAATTTTTAATGCTCTTTCAATCTATTTCTACCATGACTGCCTATAAAAAGTGGGTTTATGCAGTGATTCTCAATTACTCCCCTACTTACTATACATCCAAATCAACACAGTACTGGATTAACTCTTGTGAACTTCATTTGAAGGAGTAGGCCAGAGAAGCATCAAATGTTCAAAAAAAAGCAAACCCAAATTGTTCAAGCATTACACTCGCAATTTTTTCACATGCCACAATAGTGCTGTCTCATGACTTAGGAGTAAAAGGAGTACAACTGGGATTGTGACTGTGTGAAGGCTTGGGTAACCCTGCTGAGGAGAAAAAGGCACAAATGAGTTAAAAAGTCAGGCTGCATCATGTCCCCTGGCAATTATGTACACTATTGTGTATCTAATTCTGTCAGGAGCATCTTGCTGCACCTCCACATAGCTGAGTTGTGGAGCACTGACTGTACTGGTAATACTCTGCAGTACTGGGGCTTTTGAGCTTGTTATATTTATACATAAGGTGCTGGTACCAACCACAATCCTGTGGGACCCTACCTGGGACATAACAAAGCTATTCCGTGGCTCTTATTTAAAAGGCTGAGCCAAGTGGCCTTTCCTTGATTATTCACTCTATGACATTGTTGATACTGCTTCTGCTAAGAGTAAACATTTCTATTTTTACAGTGGTCCTTTGCCCAGAACAGCCTGCAAATCCTGAGACAGTGGAAGAAATAGAGAACTTGTCAGTTGGGCTTTAATCTCTTTGGCTGATGGGCAGCTGCTGTGGTTGGCTCTTCTCACAAGAATACCAAACTGAACTCCTGCCTTGCATCCACTGTTTGCCCTTCTAAGTATTTTGGTTTTGCCTGAACATCTGCTCAAAGAAGTGGGAGCTGGTCATATACATGAAGCCAAAATTGTTGTAAGACCATTTTCTTACTCAGAAATCCAGTTATTTTCCTACTCTGGTGATACAAACTTAAAATGATTCCATGTTTTAATCTTTAATTTAAATCAAATAGTTTATTCTCAGAATTGATGGTTTGATTTTTTTTTTAGATGAGTCATTAGGCTCAGTTCTTCGTTTTGTATTCACCTTTGCAAAGTATAAGTCACAGCAAATAGCATGTCCAGTGAAGATCAGGCCACTGGCTTGCCTTTTAAAAAGTTTTGAAAGAGTTGTTTATTTTAAGTGTTTATCTAAAATGTCGACCTCTTTGCAGTCTGGGAATCACTTACAGCTGCTAAATTGCTTCTCACCTACTTTTGCTGTGTTCTGCCTGGGTCCTCCCCATTCCTGCATCTCTAGGGCCATCTGCAGGGCATTTCCCCTGTTAACCCCCAGGTAACTGTACCTTCATCTTTTCTACGAGTCCTTGCTTTCAGGAGCCCTTTTTATCTCACTGTAGGCAATGACTACTTAGATGGGGCCTCTTTGAAATCAGATCCACTTTAATGATATACTAATAGATGAAAACCTGCATTAACTACTACCCCATTCCAAAAATATCTAGCCTCATGCTCCACAAAATTTTTGAATGAAGTTGTATTTTATGCAGGACTTCACTAATAACTGATAAGGATCAATTGAATGTAAAGTGATTTTAGTGCTTTTATCTACCTGGCCAGTTGTGTAAACAGCAGTGGTGTAAGTCTCTAAGTGCATAAAACATGTAATTTGGTATTTTTTTTCATATCTTGTTTGTTTATCTTGGTATGGACATGGTTCATCCCGTGCAGGTTATGTGGCCACTGGATGAGAACAGCCACCTGAGTGGTGGAGCCATATTCCATTTTTTGGGGGGTTTTGTTGTAGTTTTGTTTAGTTTGATTTTGTTGTTGTATTTCTAATTTTTTTTTCCTGTAATCACTTCCATAATTAAGAACAGTTAGATGTTATGTCTGTGTGGCTTTTGATGGTTTTCTAGTTCATATGAATGGACATCAGGGGTTTGCATCCCTGTTCCAGGAGAGATATTAATCACCTCATAAATTGGCTGTCTGGGAGGAAACCCTTTGGTGCTCACACCAAAGGGAACAGGGTGAAGGATGTTCTCCTGGCACTGAATGCAGGTGAGTGGCAAGGTCCTATGCAACACAGCCAAATTCTTTCCAGAAAGCCCATGGCTTTGCTTCAGAGGAAATTTGACCCAGACTGGTACCTGAAGTCTGCTTTTCAGTCAGCTCACAGGAAATTTCAGCAGCCTGAGTCTGGAGGTGTCAGGTCCTGCCTGCTACCACTGTGAGGAAGGGCAGGTGACCTGTCAGCTCCCCAGTTGCTTAGGTTCCTGTCCTGAGAAATGACAGGGTCAGTGGTCAGGCTGGCAACTGCCTGTTTCAAAAGGGCAGCTTTCAAGCTTAACCTTGAAAAGGAGTCTTCTGGGATTTACATCTGCTCTTTAAAGCCCATGGAATCCAAATTTCAGCTTCCTAAAGAAGATTCCCCCTGGCCCAGAAGCCAGTACCTCCAGTAAGAAGTACTTCAGGGCTTCACCAGTCAGAAACTTCACTTATTTATTTGTAACTTCTGTATTTACTGCCGAGTGCCCTCTTAGTTTTATTTGAAAAGGAAATTGACTTCTCTCTCTCTTTGTCATTGCCTTGTTAACAAGGAGGAGGAAAAGCTGCCTAATCTCGACATTATGAGAGTTGTTAGAATTGATCCCAAGTGAACTCTGGAGAGCAGAAAGTCAGATCACCTCTTTGTTTTGTTCCAGGGGGTTACCGAAAGGGAATGACAGCCTTCAAGGGACCTATTTTCCACTAGCTGAAAGACTGCATTAAGCAAGCATGTTTAGTGAAGGGTAAAGAGAGTACCAGTGGGAACGAATGCGTGCACCACCATAGCAGGCAGGGGGCTCCGAGCAGAGGAGGCAGATGTCTGCTGTGCAGAGCTCTCTAAAGAGGCCACGTGGGCCTTTCTGTGTAATTCAGCATTGCAGACTAAGTCCTCTGCAGCATCCTCTGGGGTTCTTGGTAGAGAATGGCTACAGGCAGCCTCTTCCACCCTCTCCTTACCTACCAGGGAGAGCTTGCACCACACAGGAGGTGTTGAGAAATACAGAGATTTCTGTAGTAGTGATTAGGTTTCCCCATTCAAGCTTGTGTAGAAACTATCAAAAAAAATCTTTCTATACTGTTTTTTGGTGAGTTCTTAACATTGTTTTACTCCTGTTAGTTTAAACATGGCCAATAAAAATATTCCTTCTAGTATTGGTGTATTTACCAGTACCACAGAGTACTTTTATTTTTAAAGTTATCTTTTCCCTTTCTGAGATTTATCCCGTGTATATAAACAAAGTACTTTGAGTAAGGTAGTTCTCTTCCAGGAGGGAGGATGCCAAATTCCCATGCCAATGAGAATTCAGCATGCAGGGTTGGAGAAGCGGGGAGTACAATGTAAGATGCAAAACAGCAATATCAAACTTTTCACTGATACAAACAGAACTGCAATAAAGCTAATTTGGGTCAGTGCTATAGACAAAAAAATAATTGAAACTCCTGTGTTTGTTCCAGAGCAATATGCAATATATTTGTTACAGTATTGTAGCTTCAACATGCAGGCAGAAAAATTTCTTACAAGACTAGGAAAGCTGATCTCATCTACTTGAGCTCAGAAAATTAACAAAAGGCAGTTGTTTCCTATGAGGCTTAGTATCCTGATGAGATGTGCCACCAGTGAACCTTGTGCCCTACCTTGTTTACCAGCATCCTTGCCAGGTGGACCCAGAAGGAATGAGCCTGCCTGCAAAAAGACATACTACAACTCCCTGGAGTCACTACAGCCTGAATGAATTTTACTTCTTAAGCCAGAAAAGGAAAAACTACCTTTTTTTCCCTCAGTGCCTAAATTCTAAGGGCAAAGAGAAACTCATGCTGTTGGTATTTTGTCTTTACCAGACAATATGTTACTCAGACTTACAACGTGCTTGGCTCTTTGAGGCTATTTCCAGCCTCATAGGGAGAGAATTTCTGTGAGAGGATTGTAAGGCATGCACTCTTCCCCCCTTGTTCTCAGGACTATACTGAGCAGGCCCTTGGCATGGTGCTCTCTGAATCTAAAGGAATAGCATGTGGAAATACAATGAAAAAGGTGCTGGAAGTTGAACCAGTTATTTCTTCAGTGAGGCATTTAGGGACTGATTCAGAACTTGGTGATTCAAATTTCTGATTGATTCTGTGGGTTGCATCTTCAAGTGAAAACAGAGAATATTGGAAGTTATTCCGTAAGGTTTTCAAATGACTGCTGAGAGATCCAAGTCTGACCCACTTTCCACTGATTTAGCTTTCTTTTTTTACTCTGTCTTTACTTATGAGGTAGACTAGTCTGCTTAAAAGGATGATGTAGGAAGAAGTTTCCATCTGGCAGAACAAGAGTGCCTAACAAATCTTTTATAAAAGGTTATTTTCAGTGATCTCTAAACTTGAGTCCTCTTTTTTTTTCCTTTCTTTTTTTCTTTCTTTTTCCTCTTGTAAGAAGAAAGACAAGTAGTTTATCCTACTCAAGGAAATGTCATTGGAAAGCCACGGGAAGCAGCAGGAAAAAGCTGATAAGATAGTGATTATTTTTTTAAAAATTACACGTAAAGTTCTTTTAAATTTTAAGCATCTGTCACTGTTAAAAGGGACGTTGTTTAAAAGTGTTGTTCATAAACATCAACAACTGTTTAACACTTAAGCTGTAACCACCTTTTCTGCCAAATTGTTAAAAATAATTATGTAGTAGCTTAAATAGTTAAAACTTCTTTTTTCAAAGCAACCAGTAAGCCTTTTTTTCAGGTAAAGCCTGTATCTACAACAAAGAGAATACTACGAAGGGGAACTTATTCTAAGACAGGATTTTTATCATGTTGGGACATTTCTTACTAGCATTATTTAAAAGCTTTTTAAAAAAATCCTCTCTCACACCTTTGTTCTTTCTGTGCCAGGAAATGTTGCTACATATTTAATACCATATTTTAAATGTTTCATATGTTTATGACATGAAATACATGTACAATATAATCAAGGCTCTTCAGATTCTGCTGTACCTATTTCACTGCAAACAGCAGCCTGAGACTTTGTGTGAGGAAATTCTTCTGACCACAAATGCTGTAAACTGAGAAATATATTTTATAACTATTTTTTTATAGTTTTCTTCTCTTTCCCTTACACAACAAAGTCAAAATATGGGGCTGCTGGGAAGAATTCTTTTACTCTCTCTCTTAAAATTATTTTGTTTATTCTGAAGGTTTTGTAACTAACTCTTAATAAATCTGTTTTAATTTGGGGAACATATAAAAAAGGTACAGAGTGAGGTTTGCTCATCATCCTAACTTGGATAAATATCATTGCCTATTTCTCAAATAAACCACCAAACAACACCCTGTTGGCAACTTCACACCACTAACAGGAGACCTAAACAAGAACTCAGGTGAAACTGAAAGGCTCCTCATTTCTCTCAAACAGGATTCATTTTCTAATTTTATTTTGATGGATCTGACATGTACATATGCATGCAGAATTCCTAGGAATCTAGTTCCTGCAGGTAATACAGATTAGAATTTTTTTTTCGTTTCATGGCTTTTGGGCATGGGTAAGAGCAAAACAATATTTATTTTTTTTTGGTTACAATTAATGCTAATTAAATGTTTTTGTGGTGGTGGGAATAAAAGGAAAGTTATTTGATGGAACACTTGATCTACTTTATGACTTCTAAATTAAAATATTGCAGGTAATTTTCTTTCATGGAGAGTGATCTGTCTGAATGTATTTTTTGTTTATTTATTTGGGATTTTTTTGTAGTTGGTTGATTGGTTTGGGGTTTTTTTTGCAGGGGGTTTTCACAGTGAGAGCTTTTAGTAAAAAAATAACACTTTTTTTCTTTTGTTCTGACATTTTTTTAGATAATTCCTGGGAAACTGTAGAGTGCAGATTACTGATCACCAGGTTTACATGGATCTCCTTGCCTATGCTGGCAATGGCTCAACTTTTCCTCTCACTAAATAAGTGAATCATAGAACTTAAAACACTCAGGCCTGATGTAAGACAAAGTGACTTTGAGCACAAAACTGAAACATTTACTGGGATTTGTAGAAGTGAACCAGTAAAAAAAATAGTTTATAACATGGTTTTTGGATCTGTTTTTTTTTTTTTTTTTTCATTAGATGATGCTGTAATTACTAATACTTCAACTTGTGGTTTTTCACCTTAGCTGCAAGAACAGATTTTTTTAAGTCTTCATACATGAATGTAGCATACTTTGCAATACTGAACACTAACTCTTCTTATGAGTGTCAGTGTACTGTGTGCTATAATATAAAGACTGTAATGTTTCAATTTCCATCCTGTTCTCTTTCCGCTGTTGATTGTTTACTTTGGTTTCTTCATATAAATATTTGTGTGCATACTGGTTTATTGTGTTGCTCTAAACACATGTGAATCTAATTACCAATGTGTTTAATTTGAATGTAGTGTTACATGGTTTTTAATCATGCTCCAAGTCACTTTTAATGGTTACAAGTAAAATATTTCTGGAACACATACTTCTCAGACTATAAGGATGTACTGTTCCCAGAAATAGTTGAGATTATTTAATTTATTAGCAAATGAATGTTGTGCAAATACTTTTGGATGGGATCCCAATGTTAATTAACAGAAAGTAAAGTCAAGAGGTTAAAAATTAAACTTGAATTCTATTAGGTTTTGTGGATTTTTTAATACATTTTAGCAAGTCATACATCTTTCCTCTCCTGAAAAGCACACCCCAAGTATGTATATAGCATCCTTTGAGTTGCATGGAAATTATATTTTGTGTATATTGATTTCTTAGTACTAGTCTGGCAGTAATAACACTTTGGTTTATTTTCTAAAAACTTATAAAGGCTGGAAAAGTACCAGTGAAGGATTTATAGAAATGCAATGACTTCTGCCCTTTGTTGCAGCAGCGATACTGACAGTAAAATTCTCCCTTCTAACTTTTTCACTCTATTTTGCATTTGTTGAAAGACTGTTTGCTGTGATGAAAAATAGTTTGGGTCATCTAAGCTAGAATTTTTTTTTTTATATATTTTCTGTATTTCTATAAGATATAAAATATTTTATTGCTTACAGTACTGAGAATTCTTGAACAGATAATTTTATCCAGGTCGTGTGATGGCCTACTACAGCCAGCATTGATTTTTTGTGCTGAAACCAGATAGGACCTGTAAAAAAATAAAACAACAAAAAAGCATTTTGATATGTGAATAGATATTCAGGTGCAGAATGCGTTCTGATAATTTAATGTTGTGTGTTTATTTGCAGTTTGAACTAAAACATACATTGAACAACCAGCTATGTATTTGTAATTACTAATTATTTTGTTTCCACATGAAAGTCTGGAAGAGACATAGTAAGTTACTTCCTCCCACTAATTCTTTTTTCTTTAGTAAACCATTTAATGTCCTCATCAATTAAAGAATATTTACTAAAACAGTTCTAGGGTGTGAGTCAATAAATCAAAGAAAAAAAAGATTAACATCTGAAATAATTACATCTAGTAGCAAATGTAAAACTGATTCTGTTTTGTGATGTTTCAGTTTCTTACATGTGATTCCATTGGCATGTCACTTCCATCACAGTGCTCTTATGTAGTGCGATTCAACATTGTTATCATTCAGTGTTTCATTGTTTGTTGTGTGGAATTTATTTAGCTGTTCATGCTGCTGTCTGGTTTTCTGTGTTCCCTTTCAAGTGATTCCTTCCCTTTTCTTACATGAGGCGGATTTGCAAGTCATTCTTTACCTGTGTAGGCTACAACATGGCTGAAATGCTTGATGTTGACATCCTGCTTTTTTCCTGTGTCAGCTTCCTCTTGTTTCTGCTGCAGCAATAGTGGGAGCCAGAGTTACATTTGAATGTGTAAGCAGGTAAATACGTATTCCACAAACAGACTGTGTTATACATTCTTCTAAGCTACTCATTCCATACACTGTTTCCATGCTAATTTTTACAGCTTATGATTTTATATGCTTGCCATTTTGCAAACTATTACAATCACTGACTTTTGTTGAATTCTCAGAAGAGTTGCTCTTGCCAGTTTCCCATCTGTGATAGTGGCTGGTAGCAAGTATTTCACAAGTAAAAGAGAAATGGTGATTATGGAGGCAGTATTTTTCTAGTTCCAGCACTTATTCCCTTAGGGACCTCCTGGGTCAGCCTCTGAATCCTAGCCAGTATTTATACTTTTGGACAGCCCCCTTTCCTATAAATTAGTATTTTTTTAGCCCATTTATTACATCTACCTTTAAAAAATTCTGAGGCAGTGGTTTCTGCCTTTTAAAGACACATTGCATTAAAAAAAACCCAACAAACTGTTCAATTTAAATCTCTTTTATCTTATTTTTCATCAGCCGTTTTCTCATTCTTTTAGTATGAGAGTTAATTGCTCCCTATATACTTTCTCCAAACTGGCCTTCCTCGTATTTTGGCTCAGATCTGTTTTCCCAAATTAGGTTTACTTATATAAAGGCTATTTCTTCATTTTGAGAGTTATTTTCCCTCTTTTCTATTTGTACTTTCTCCTTTACAAGATTAAATTATAAATATTATGCAATCAATAAGAAATAAAGGAATTCAATGGCAGTTTCTATAAAGAAGTTGTAAAAATGCTTTTGTAGTTTTCTGTTATGGAAAATTTATCTCTGATTGTAATGTCACTTCCAGCTTAAACTGCCCACTCTATCTTTATTTAGTGAATTACCTCTGGCCATTGCCACATTCTCTCAAAATACACTTATTTTCAGGTCAGGCATCAAAGTCCCTCCAAGATACCTGTGCATATAGAACACCTCTGAAGGTGTTTCTTTGTAGGTGATCTTCCAATTTTGTTTACCTACACTTTTCAGGGTAGGCTGTAGTCTAAACCAACAGAAAGAAAGAAAAAAAAGCAACAGGTCTGATTCTCTTTCCATTCAGCACACGTGGATCTTGAGCTGGGGATAACTAGTGCTGTACTTCAGCTGTTCTGTAAAACAACTATTGGTGACAGCTTTGTAAATATTGATGGTCAACATTGGTTTTCAGATTTGTTGTTATGGATATTCAACGTTTTCTTTGTGCATTTGATAAAGAGCTTGGTATCTAAAAGAAGAAAGCTGTTTTTAAACATCTAAGATTTATTGAAAACTGTGATTTACAGCATCTAAACTTGTGGCCTGAAACATGGGTTTGGAAAGGTTTCTGTAAATAAAAGACAAGTTGATGACAGCACAATCTTTTTTCCCCCCACTCCCTTAATTGTCATAGATATTGATTTTAGATGCATTCACTCTGATGTATTTTGCATTATTATCGACATGAAAATGTTACCTGTGATACATTTATTTTTCCGTATCAGAAACAGTCATTTAAATGAACAGTGTTTCCCCAACACTATTAAAAAAACTACAATGTCTTTTTTTTAAAAAATATGCTTTGAATACACAACTTTTAAATGGTAGAACAGGATAAAGTATTTTTACACAGCTGTTCAGAAGCAAGAGTGGCTGTAATTGTTCACACCAAGGCATTTGGTCTTGCAATATCATTGCTTACCACTGTCATAGAAAACATTAGATATGATTAGCTGCAGGTATCCATGCCAGATGATATCCTGGTGAAGTCCTTTATATATTTCATCTTATAATTGTATTTGCAAGTTAATGTTTGAAGTGTCAGTCTTTGTAAAATTAGCTCATCTTGTTATGATTTAGAGCTTTGATGTGAGTGAAAGGCTTCAATTGCAATGCACAGTCACATCTGAGAGTAAACTGCATAGACAAAGAGCCTTACAAGACTAGTAAATCAAATACTCTGAACTGTCTATGTGGATTATGAGGTACTATTTGCATAACTTTGAAGTATTTATACTGATGAAATTACAATAATTAAAATCATTGCTGTGTCAATTGCTAGATGCCACAAGGCATAGCAATTACTAGCATGCAAATCAGACTTTGTGTAAGCATTTTAAAGAATAATTACCTTATTTGATTCAGATGTGCCTGAAAGGCATTAAGAATCATTTGAGCTATTTTGCCTTCAACAATTTTAAGTCTCAGATAATATTGTTTTTATTATTGTTGTTGATGATAATACCTCTGTGTGGGCATATGTCTATATGTTTCTGGTTTAGGTTTAAACTGGAGCTTGGTGGTACAACTTGCTGAAACAGTCAGGAAGGATTTATTTTATATTAGCTTGTTCTCCGTCTCCAAATAATTTTATTTTGCATAAGAACAAATACAACCATGCAAACTCTTTGGATTTTGTTGGTTTTTTGTTGCAGCTTGTTAAATCCTGTGTTATGGGGGAAATGTATAAATTATTTCTTAAAGAAAAATAAATCAGTTATTTTTTTTTTAAGATTTTTATTATACGACTTGGGTTTCCACAACATGATTTTGAAATACATATGTATTTGAAATACATTTGTATCTGAAGGAATATAGGCTGTAAAGACGTGCTCATTCACGTAATTGAAAATACATAATGTATTGCAGAAACATAATACCCATGAGGAAATTAAGTCAGCCTACCCAAATTTCAGAGCCACTTCTTCATTCTGATTCTGGGTGGTGAAGATGTACTCTGCAGTGACAGTAGTGGACATTTGACAGACACAAGTGCCAAAGAGTGAAATAGGGTCTCCTCCTGAGGCCAGGGCCATACCACAGTGCAAAGTCACTTGAGAAGCACTGCTAAATCATTTGGGCATTGGGGTTAATCAGTGCCATGAGTTTTCCTAGAAAGGGTCCTGCTTGGCAGTGCATATCCCAAAGTACATTATATGCCCTGATATCCAGCATTTTCGAATATGAAAATCAGGAATTACGGTGTCCTTCCCTTCTGCCTTCAAAATAACTTAATTTCCCATGCACAGTGCAGTGCTTGCTGCTGTAAAAATCCCAATTGTTTAGGTAATACTAGCTAAGACCTTGTCATGTGTGCAGATGCATATGACAGTTGTTTTATCAATTTATCAAATGAGACTTGTTTTATCATTTTATCCTGAATTTTGCAAGGATTGTGGGGAACAATCATGTCAAGGGATTAAATCCTCTGTATGAAGAAGTACTTACACAAAGAGAGCATTATATTTGTTAATATAAATCACCTATAAAAACATTAGCATTTTATCCCTGATAACAAAGGCACAAATAATTAGGGAAGGAAGAAAAAGTAAATTAGTATGAGATGAGCTTCAACACATGATGCCATTACAGTGGAGCTCTTAGAGACATTAAAACATGTGCCATGAAGATAAATCTGAGTGCCATAAAGAATCCACCTTGGCCACTCCACCTCTGTCTTTGTGTGGGAGTGTTGTTTATTTCACCCCTTCCTTCTCTTGCAAAGCTTCAGTTGTGCTGCTCATCACTTTGTTGTGAGTAAAATATGCACTGTCCTCTCACATGAGAAGAGGTTTGTGATCCCTATGAATCTCCAGAACCATGTGAACTTTTCGGAGACACCAACTTCAGTTATAGTGACAGCAGAAGATAAACCTCTGCATTCTGATGTCCTCCTCACCTCTGTAAATTATAGCACCTTCTGAATAGGAAGCAAACCCCTTATAATTAATACTTATTAACTGAAATAACTTTATGCTTATTGACCACTTGTTGTGCCACAAATTTCTTGTTATTACGAACATCTATTTTTAACTAAATAACAGCATTGTTCTGATCTAGTTTTGAGGGACAAAACCTGGGTTTCAGCCTTGTATGTTGTTTAGATATCACCCACTGTTCAGTGAGCCCATCTCAAGAGTGAAGACTATGAAAAACTGACCCTTGTGAAGTGGCTGGTCCTAATGCTGAGAGCTACTCCCTGCTAAAACATGTTTCATTTAATATTTCCTCACTTTTATTCTCCCCTTTTTTTTTTTTTTTTTTTTTTTTTTTTGTCCTTTAAATCTGAAATTGAATATGGGTTTTTTAAGGATTTTTTTCTGCTTCAAATTTAAACTGCCTTTGTCTGGTTCTGGAGGCATCTTAACTGTGGTGTTTTTTCAAATATTCATACTGGAGTTTAACCAGATATACGTATATATATGTTTCTCCATCCATTTTTTACAGAGGCAGTTCTTTCACCTTCCAGCTCCAGTTCCCTCCCATATGAGTCTAGGGCCATCATCATTCATCATGTTCACATAATGGGTTGGAAGAAGAGCTATCTATACTTGCTCTCCTTAAATGAACTGCTACTGTTATTACAGAGGTGTGATTGCTGCTGATATAATGTATTGTAACCATCCAATGTGAAATGCATTTTGTGATGGCTAATAAGTACATTAACAGCCTTTATGTTTGCATTATTAGGATTTAGTTAGAAACCTACTATTTTCAGAAGAGACAATCACCTAAGCCAAATCATTTCCAGTCTGACCCTTATGTGCAAGGGCAGGAGTATAACTCATCCTAGTTTTTCCTCTATCAGGATCATAAATGGTCATGCTTTAGCTGTCATTAACATAGCTTGAACTGGCTACTGAAAGAGGCCAGTATTGGCAGCACTTGCCACACTGCAACTTAACAGCTTTCCTTATGATTTTTTTAAAATTCTGGTTCTAATAATATAGTTCACCTGAGCCACCATGGCATCCATGAAGACCACTGTAGTCTGCATCCCTGCATCCCTTTCCAGTTTATATCTTTATTGATTTTGCTGGAGATTCAAGCAATTTTTTTAAAATCTGCATCATTTTTGCGGGGCTTTTTGGACTCTTCTTCATTCTTATTCCTTTGTTTATGTTCTGTTTCACCCTCTGTGAAATTCCAGTGGATGTACTGAATCTTTACAGACATCTGCATTTTCATTTAGCTTGTTTATCAGGATTGGCATTCTTCAGGACTCTTTTTGATGCCTAAAAAGAAGCTATTGTGTATTGAGATACTTTGGAAATCTTAGTCCTTATTCATTATTTAGGGTTTTCTTTCAAAGAATTCAATTTTTTCTTGTGTTTTTCCAAAGGAAAAAAATACAAAAGTGAACAGTAATTCTTTACTTATTTCTGATGAACATTATCTGTCATCACAGTGTTTTATCCAGAGAAAAGAAATTAAAAGGAAAACTGTGAAAATCAGTAGAGATATAGTCCTTATACAGCTGATATACTTGCTATTCACTTTTTAGTGCACTTGGTATGCAGCGTTTGGTCCCACCTATAAAGAGGACACAAGACCAGATGATCTAGTACAGTCATGAAGCCCTAAAATACAAAATACTGCATATGAGTATTCATTGATCCAAGTGTCCCACAAAGGCCTGTATGGGGTCTTGTGTTGCATTGGTGAGCTCTATATGTCATGCACAGAGGCAGATCTCGAAGCTCGAGGGCAAGAACCCTTGTGTCTTACTGGTTTGTTTTTAGGATGTGCTGTGGTGGAGGAAAGAGGAGAGAGAGAATGGGAATAATCATTTACTGACAGTATGTTTTGAGGAGTGACTCTCTCAGAATAAAAAATATGTGAAAGTCCTTTGGATCTCAGATTTCATCATATGACTGTTTACTTTGATAGAATACATCTCAAGTAGAGCAAATGATGACATTTAGTCAACCCCACACCTAAAATTAATTGCAAGTGCTCTATAATGTTTGTAAATCTGGCAGGTGTGACTACATTAAATCTTTCACATTTGGCTTTCCAAACAATAAAAAAGATCAAACCAATTATGAGGAAGGGTTGATCCAACTGCAGACAGACAAACCATCTGGCATGTTTTGAAATGCAATTATCTTGGATTTTGCTTTTGAAACTGACAAAATCTGTGGTTACTGTTTTGCTCTGATTTGAGGGAACTTTTGAATGTCTTCTTTATTCTTAAAGTTGAGTATCAGGAACTTGGTTGTCAAAAGAATGTGAAAAATACAGGCCAAAGGGGATTGCTTAACATAGAACAATCTCAAAAATCCTATGTTGTGCTACAGTAGCAGTTCCCATGTTGCTTCTGTCATTGCTGGCGTCTTTTTCTTTTTGTGTTTGTGTTTTTTTAATTTTGGGAGCACACTACCTTTTTTTTTTTTTCTTTCTGTTACATTCACTGTGTATTCCCTTTGAAATCTTAATACTGCCAGTTCAGCTTTGCTGAATTTGGGGGAAAGAGAAGAAGCTTTTAATTAGTAGCTCAGGTTTCACTACAGTTGAAGAAAGACATATCGTGTCAACATAAATTATCTTCATGAAGAAAATTAGGAAGGTTATTCCTTGGAGATTGTAGAAGAAATCTAGGTAGGTGTTGGAGGAGAAAGGATTTCAATACTTTTCTGGTTTTCTACCCACCTATGTTTTCAGATTGTGCAGTTACTATACAAACTTAAGCTGTGTTAACAAAAATAAACAAATATATTGTGGGAAAATATGTTCAAGCGCTGGGTCCTAATCAGTCAGGGGGGCCCTGCTGTTTCCCTCAGATTAGAAGAAAGAAATTATATGTTGTCATCCTTTCAATTTAATCTAGCTAAACAGAGGTAGAAGTTGTATCTATGTCAGAATTATCTGTATCTGTCTATGCCAGAATTATTTCACTTCTCAAAAATACTTTTTACATGAAAGAGCTTCCCATTGTCATAAGTAGCTACTGACTTACTGTGGCAGTTTCTTTTTTTAAGGTTTTTTAACTTTTTATTTTTTATTTTTAAAACTTCCTTAAATAAAGAAAATATACACAGGAAACTTCTGCAAGCTCAGAGTGTAAAGAGTAAAAGTCCCACTACTTCTCCTCACATTTAAATGGAAAAATGGCTCAAATCCAGCTGTTTCACCACTGGATTGGTGAAGGTTTCTGTAGTTCATACAGTTGATTGTTGTATTTGGCCCCTCTGCAAATACACTGAGTTTCATAAGTGGCTAAAACTGGCTCTACTCCCTTATGTAGCACACACAGTAGCTGGAGGGATAGTTCTCGGAAAACTGTGAGTGTTGGCGCTAACCCCTTTTTAAAATATGTGTAACAGAAGGATTTACACCTTTTAATTAGAAATTTTCTTCCTTTAAGCTAAAAAAATCTACATTCTTTCTGGGTGTCCTGGGTTTTGAAATGGGATATCCAGGAACTGCATGAAAAGCTACATACAGTAGAAGAGGAGGTGAAGAATACAATTTGAGATAAATAGAAGACTTTATGCTGTGACTAGAAATATTTCTATAAAACTATGTATCAGATGAAAATGTTGAAAGCTGGCAGGTATAGTATAGTGGGAAGCTGTACTTATTCATTTACTAGACCTACAGCATAGAGTATTAGCCTATAGTGTATAGTGGGAAGCTGTACTTATTCATTTACTAGACCTACAGCATAGAGTATTAGCCTGAGGTGACCACTTACCCTGGAAACTTAAGAACCAGATCTGAATTAACAATGTAGCTACAGCTCATAAAATTAAGCAAATATTTCCTCAAACAGAAACATTTCCAGCTCATGTGTGGGATGGATGTTGTCCACCCTGTGGATAGGAAAAAATTAATATTTGGGTCACCATAGCCATCATGTAATTCTCCTTAAGGTAGTCCAGAGATAAAATATTCAAGAACAATTTTAGAAGAATCTCACCGCAAATAGAACTTATTTTTTGCATAATTTTTTGGAAAAGCAGCTATCTCCACCAATGTATATGTTTCCTTCCTTTATTTTTTTTTCCTTTTTATTTTTTTTTTCAACATGAAATTGTAAATTCTATATGTATTTACTCTGGTCTCCTAACAGCCATATTGCACAGAAGAGTGTCTCTGAAGTGTATACTCTTTATGAATATGTCCATGGGGTTTTTTGTGCATATCATTCCTTCAATATAACATGACATTTACATAACTTTACTTATGCATCACCTCAGATATATAGTTTAAATTAGTGTTTATTGTATTAAACACTGGACTTGCACACAATCACATAACCCTCAGAGAAAGAACATAGGAAAATAATAGGAAATCTCAAATATCTTCCACTGTGTGACTAAAATAATACTGTTTTGCCAGAACTTGGTTGGAAGTTTTGTTAAATGTCTCTGAATAGAAGAGTGCATGAAGGAATCCAGTTTCCATAATATGCACTTAAGAAATGTGGGGAAGGACACTGTGAAGGACCCTCACTGACAGCTCAGCCCATCGTGCAGTGCCTCCTGTGCTCCCTTGGCACACGAAGACGTGACTGAGACCACCCTGGTTAGAGCACAGAGATTAGACCTGATGTGATCTCCCCTCTACAGAGAACTGGCCTAAGGGAAAGTTGTTGGTGTGGTATCACCTCTAAAAAAGAACAGAAAATGCATTAAAGGAGTAAGTCTTGGCTATGAATAGGTTATTCTGTACAATGAGATCTCCAGAAGGACAAAGTTTTGATTTGAGAGGATTGAAAGAGAAATTAATATACGAAGTAATGTAGAACATTACTGTTAACATGTTAAAGTGCTCTGTGAAGATGAAAACACTGAGCATGATTACAAGACAAGTATCCTGAAACAGAGTTCTGCTGCTGAAACCTTCCTGCAAGAAGAAAGAGGAGTTGGAAGCCTTGAGGACAGATTGATTAAATTTTACATGAGGATTGAAAGTGGAATGAAAAAAGCAAAGAATTTAAGAATGAAGAGTCAGTTTGAAAGATGCAGTGGATCTATTATTTGTGTTTTTCAAGAGCCTGGTTTAAGTAAATATTTTGGTTCATGCCTGCAAAAGATTCCCAATGTGCTGAGGAAATTTGTGTGTTTCTGAATGTTGGCTGGCCATGCCAAAGGAAAGGAACAGAATATCATGGAGAACTGCATGATGTTAACACTAAAAGTAGTAGAAGCAGGATAAAATTTATTAACTACCAAATAGAAAATCATGGCCATGAGAATGAAAGCAAAATAATTAACAAAATTATTAAGAAATGAGAGTGTCCGAGACAGGGATTGGCTGTGGATATTGAACACCAGAAGATAGAAACCTTCTCAATTTTGAAAAAGGCATATAAAATGCGTCATGTGCTGCATTTTTCATAACAACCCATCTAATTTTTACAAAATAATAAAAAAGAAGGAAGAAACCCAGTCTGAGTAATGGAGAAGTCTTCAGAGAAATCATCATATGCATGTGTGCTGCTGACATGGTGGCCTAAGGCTTCAGTGTGTTCTGAATGGCATATTTGTGTTAACCAACAGGGAGAGGGATTAAAGTGCACTGTGAAACCTCCTCCTCCAATTCACTGATGCCAATATCACTTCTGGGTTAATGTTAATTCCAATCGTGATTATTTTGAACAAGTAAATTAAGAATAGGCTTCTTTATATCAAGGGAGCAGAAGATTTTAGGGAAAGAAGAAAAGAAAAAATAAAAAAAGGAGAAAAAAAATATCATTTCTGGAATGGAAGCAGAACATTTTACAGAAAGAATTGTAGGAGTTGTGTACCTTTAGTAGACAGTCTGCAAAGCTAGGTGATTTCTGTGGGTTTTTTTCCATTATATCAAGACACTTGGAGGCATTGATAAAAATGTGAGAAGGAACCTATTTCCAGAGTGAAATTTTAAGTGGGGATTCTTGTAGGCTTTTGCACTGCCCTATCAAATTTGGGATGAATACATACACATATTTTCTTTCTGCAGTGATTTTATCTGCATTCAAATGTGAAAATTTCATTTACATTCTTGAGAATTATAGTTAATTCTCAGAAAGAGAGAGGAAAGTTAAAGAGGCAATGGATTTCAAGGGGTTGGTTTCTCCTATCAGTTATCCTTTAATGTTAGCTTGATTTATTGGCTTTTATAGAAGCCTACAGAACTGTATCATAGAACATGATTTGGCCCACAATATAAACAATTGAAAATTTAACACTTTTTTTTAAATAGGTAAATAATTTTTTGTTAATTTATCAGAGGTTTTCTATTGTCTTTTGTTAATTATCTGTGAGATTTACAATTTTAGGAATTTAATCCCCATTTTTAGGAATGATATCTTAGCATGGTTGAATGCCTAACCTTTTTGTTCTAAGTCTCTTTTTCTCCTTCCTTTTCTAGACTCTAGTCCTCTGTAGCAGTAGTTATTTTTACATCCTTTTGCAAAAGATAATGCTTTTATTATAAATGACAGAATTAATAGAATTAAAATTATGTTTACAAAAAATGGTATGAAAAGAGGGAAGAAAGTTTGTATGGCATGACTTGCACTAAGGGGATAGTTTGTCTGTCTCTACAAATTTATACTATGGGTTAGATTTTCTTTCTCAAATGTGGGCATGCAGTAATCTGAACATTACTCTCGGGAGGAAGAAACCAGGAAGAGAAAGCTAATTCCTAAGAAGAGAAGAAACATCAAATATATGTAACATGAATCCCTCTAGGAGAAATGGAAATTGAAAATTTACTTTATTCATTTACTTTTTGTAATTTTAATTTTATTTGCTTGCTTAGTATAGATTGAGGGCAGTGAGAAAGACCAAAGGCTGTATCAGCAAAGAGAATGTCATTCTTCAAACTCTAGGAGCAGGAACTACAAATTTTGTTGGAAAAGGCTGTGATTTTCTTTGGCAAGTGTTTTGATGGACAGTTTGCATAATGTACCTGGTACTCCTTGATCACCTAGTGTTACTACTTTTCTTGCTTTACATGTTACATTGCATCTATTGATTGAATATTGAAAGCTTTTAAGCATTTTAATGTTTTATAAAGGAACAGGTGGTTTTTTTTGTTTTTTTTTTCTCCACTAAACTGATGAAGACAGATTTAAAAGACAATTTTATAGCTCACAGTTTAGTCTGAATCCCTTTCAGCTAGACAATTGCCCTGTGTTTTTGTGTGTAAGTAGCTACTGATTAAGATGTCCACAGATGTGGCTAAAGAATCTACACAGTTCCTTCCTATTTCAGATTCTGGTACAGAGCACAAGTGGGTTTCTTGGTAGTGCATAGGAGTAAAGGTCAGTCAACCCCAAATCTAGAGCCAAAAAGGGATAAAGATGAAAGCTGAAAATCAAAAGAAAGGAATAGTAACATGGTAAACAAGCTTAGTTCTGCCAAGAAGAGAAACCCTGATGAAGCTCCTCACTTGCTGCTCTTTAAAAGTTTTAAACTACACCATGGAAGCAAAAAATCACTGAATTATGTTGAAAAATAAGGTTCAGCTACTGTTCCATATTGGAGTCTGTTAAGCCTACTTGTAAAGTGTAATGCTCTGAAGATCTCTGCACTTGTTGAAGACAAGCCTTTAAATTTGTAATATATGGTAACTGTTACATCTTGCTGATCAACAGGAGGAAAGGACACCAAGTGTTCTTTGCACCTTTTTTTTAAATTTCTTTCCCATCTCCAGATAGAAAGTTTTCATTACAATAACCTGAACATTTTTATATAGCAGTATATTATTCTTGCCTCTGATACAAAGTCAAAATTCAGCCTGCAGTAGCATGAATGAAGTCGTGTCATAAACAAAAACTTGAAACCTCTACAAGTCTTGGGCTGAATCCCATCATGTGAAGAGGGAGTGGGGACTGCTCCTTGTATGGCAACTGGGAACTAAATTCTTTATGGTAATATGCTGGGAATACTGGTATTATATGATGGCACAGGCATGGCTTTGCAGCTAATGGCTGTAACACAGAGAATGATTCATAGATGAAGGATTATGTTTGGAATAGCACAGCCCCATGCCTAGTGGAAGGTACAAAGAGGCTTCTTCGTGACTTTCTGGTTTCAAGCATTTTTGCAGCTACTGAATAGTGACCAGCATAGGCCAAATTGAAAATAGTAGCAAGAAAGATATGCTCAATGGATATTTGCATTATCCAATTGGAACACCAAGGTATATGACTAATATTGAAAATACCAACAATGGGAACATTTCATTACACTTTTAAATGCATATATTTTATTATTTTAGCTATGCTTGCACATCATAGAATTGTTTGGGTTGAAAGGGGCTGTAAATATCATCTAGTTCCAACCTCCTGCCATAGATAGGGAACCCTTCCTAGGGTTGCTCAGAGCCCCATCCAACCTGGCCTTGAACACTGGGAAATGTGGCATCACCAATTTCTCTGAGCAGCATGTCCAAGTGTGTCATCACCTTCTGCTTAAACAATTTTTTTCTTAATATCTAATTTAAACCTACCCTCATTCAGTTTAAATCTATTTTCCCTTGTCTATCACAACGTGCTCTTCTAAAACCATATTGCGCATCGGGACTGTCCACAGGACCCAGCTGGGCCTGATTTGATCTGAGGATTCATTTTGCTTGATCCTCAAATTGCTCTCAAGAAATTTTTAACTTAATATTTATTTTTTCTATCTGGCTATTAAGTATAATGTAGAATAGCTTGTCTACTTCACATAATGTTGAATATTTTTGTTGTATATATAAACTCAGTTTTTACAGTAGGAAAAAAATTTGACTTCCAACAATCACTAGGAAAGTTTTTCTTTTTTCTTTTTTCTTTTTTTTCTTTTTTTACTCATGTTTACCCATGTTTGGGTATGAGGGCTTGATGCCAGATTTCTTTGATTCCTGGAGGAACTCATAGACACCTCAGATTAGACACTGCTGTTGCAAACTCTCAATTAATGAACATCAGGTTTGTTCACATGGAAAAACACATTTTAAATGTACCATTCCAGAAAGAAGTGTTCAAATTGAGAAGAAGTATGCATTTTGCTGAGAGGGAATTAGTCCTAATCTTCACAAATAAAATGTTCTTGTGTTGGTAAATTTTGTACAGTGAAGAATCTCACTGAAGAATCTGAATTGTTCAATTCAGAAAAGCAGTAGTCCATAATGGCTCAGCTGCTATGGTAAGAACTGTCAAAACTACAAAAGTTTTAAAATTGCACCTCACTCTGTTTAACTAAAAAAGTGACAGGAACATGAAAAAAAATCAATGAATTCTTTTTTTTTTTTAAAAAAAAAATAGGTTTTAACTTGCTTGTGTCATTTTGTTAAAAATGATTTTTTCAACTGTCTCTTTCCCTGACTTAAAAGTGCATCTTTGTCCATATGTTTGATGCTGAAGATGCAAAAGACTTTATATCAAGTTTTCATCCAGAAAACCACTGTGATCTTTTAGATATTATGTTGTTCATTAGCCTGAAAATCCCACCAAAGAATTTGACACTGATTTTCCAGTAGCTGTCCTGGATCTGGAGAGCCCTATCATTGTTTGAGCGTTGCATTCTATCTCCTCTCACCAAGAGTTTGTGATCTAAAGTATTATTCTGAATATTAGCTTGAAGATATCTTTGCACAACATTATTGATCGTGGTATTTTTTGCCTATTAAATAATGTTACAAGCAGCTGTTGAAACAATCTGGGAAAGTATATCAGGGCAACTTTTGTCAAGTAACGCCCTATATATTATACATAATAAGATCCCTTCTTCAGCTTCAGCTAAACTGACCCAAATTAGAAGGGCCTGTGGGTTTAATGAGAAATACTGAGGCTTACTTACATGAAGGAATCTGTATTGTTTTTAGGATATGACAAAGGCACTAGGGGCACATACGAGGAAAGTATTTCTTTGTTTATCTTCTACTCATGTCTCAAAGTTGACTTAATAAAGCCTGAAAAACTAATCTTTCTGAGTGAAAAAGGGTGTTTGTGTTGTATATTTTTATGCAAAAAAGTAGAGGAACTTAAAGCTATTTGCAGATCTAGGACAACTTCTAAGTATCATTAGGTCTAATTCATTTTAAATTTAATTAAGCATTACACCTCTAAAGCTGTTCGTAAATGTTGTATAAATATGTAACACTTCTAATGTTAGCAAAATCTGTCCAATATCATACACTGCATTCTTAGTTTTATTTCTTTCAGGTATCTTTCTGCATTTTCCAGTATCAAAGAGCAAGCTCTTATTCTTTCAAGTGAAATATTTATGACTATATAGTGATATTTGCTTGCCAGGTCCATGAGCAGTTTTGTATTTGCATTTAAACTTATAGCAGCTTCTAGACTATTTTCAGTATGACATGTGTATTCAATTAGCTTCAAAAGACTACCACAGAAAAAAGAACTGAAGAAATGCAGTTTAAATATATATGGTGTGTTCTTCTGTTACAGCAAGTAAAACAACAACACAAGAAGTTTCTGAGATTTCATTTAAGGTTTTAAGCTTCTTTAAGCACAGAAAAGAGATTATTGAGAGTTCATGATAACAGTGATATGTGGAAGGTCCCCACTTATGAAATTGATGAAACAAGAATCATTAGTACAATATGAGCATGCAGTCTCTTTCTAGCCCTTGGATCACTGGTGTCACACACTATCAATTTGTAGAAAACTATTTGTCCTGGCTGCTGTCTGCAGAGGAAAAATACAGCCAAGAGTAAAACTTGGTATGGCTTCAAACAGAAATATTCTAGGCAGTCCACCTCTTCATGGGCCAGCTTCTAAGATATTATTGCTTATCCTAACCTTAACCTTCCTTGACAAAACACTATTTAAGTCACATTAAAAAAAATATTTTTTGAGGCCAAACTTATTAGACTTTTATGAAAAGTAAATTTCTTCTGAAATGTATTGTATCTACTTGTAAGCTCATGGGAAAGATAATTTCTATCCATTACAGATATTTGATATATTCTCCTGTGATTATGTAGTTGTTTTATTTCCAGAATCCTGTTCTCCTTCATGATAATTTTTACTCTGATATAAAAATATGTGCATCTATTAAGAGTTAAAGTTAAATAATTAACAATTTTAATTTCTTAAATCGTTATTTTTCTCTTTATCAGACATGGTGCTTTCCATGCAAACTAGATACATGTAGTGTTTTATTGTCAAAATAATGTTTCAAGTAGTAAAATGGCAAGGGAATACTGACTGAGCTATTAATAAAACACACCAGCTTTTAGCTGGCAAAGCAGCCTTCTTTCCATCAAATATGTCTCAGCCTTTAATAAAGAAACTCAAGTGGTGTAGGTGAAAAATTACTTTTCTCACCCGGTCATCTGTCTGTCATGTATTATTCAGGTCACCAATGTTTGTCCTGAACTGTATCATTCTGTAGTTGTGTCAGGTATGAAATATGTTCAGTGTAATTCCATCAGACTTCACGAAGTTGATTAGAACAGATCACCTTTCGGCATGGGCACAAGTTATCTCAGCAGATTGAATGAAAAAGACTTATTTATCTTTGCCTGATAATAAAGAAAGAGATGAGCAAATTTATCCATTAACTTGAAAAGAGTCCCATATTTTGTGTGAAAACAAACTGAAGGCAGTAATTCTATTGAAAATACTTTAATACATGAATGTTTCTTTGAAAACATGTTTGTGTTTGAAATCAGAAAATATAAACCTTAAGCCACATGCATTTTATAACAAGCTTTTAAATGTTTCTTTTTTCCCCTTGAGCACAATCCTCAGAAACAATTAAATTGGTGTTGCTTTACTTTTGATAGGTTGTTAAGGCTGTAATGATGCATTTTTTTCCTTAAAATTCAAATGTTGCTGAAGGTCTAAATATAATGGGGTGTGATAAATGTTTTGTTCTAATTAGTAAGAATAAGAAAATATATATGAAATACTTGTCAGCAATATCTAGTAGATGACTTTTTTTTTCTTCAAGTATAGTGGCTAAAATTCTGCTCTACAATAATTTGGTAAAGCAACTTATTTTTTTGATTTTTACATTGTTTATTCCCTTTTATTGAGAATATTGGGAGGGCATTAATGACCTGAGCATCCTTTTTAGAATCTGTGATAACTCGGTGCAATTCTGTCTCCAGTACCCTTTCTAAGTGAAAATTTTCATGCCTTGTGTACAGCTCCATTAGATGTTCAGTGCTGCTGTGATGGAACTTCCTAAAGCAACATCTCAGCAACAGAAAAATCATGGTAGGTGGTAAGACAGACAAAGACTGTCTTGTTTTCCTGTAAACTTCAATATTGTCTGAAAGGTAGATCATCATCTGTGGAATATTGCAGGTATTTATTTCATTCTAAACTAATACAAGTGTAGTATAAGAAGACGGCAAAACAAACTGGGTGGGTTTGGACAACTAGCAACTACTGTAGGACCACTGAGTCACCATGCAGGTTGATTTTTTTCCTGACAAGGAGTGGGAGAGGTCTTTGCTGCTGGGATGCTTTCTCTGCTTGAGCACTTTTCTAGTGCAGCAGTGGGCATTGAATCAAAGCTCAGCCTCAGAGCTTCCTGCTCCATCTCCCTTTTGCAAGAAAATGTAGTCTTGGGTGCCTGCCTCTGGAAAAGTGTGCAGGACAATGAATCCTGAGAGAGGGGAGCTAAAGACATAAACCCAAACTCTGTGGTTTTGATAGGGCCCCCAGTTGGCTGGGGTTTGTAATTTCCCTTTTGGCCATCCATTGGGAGCAGCAGAGAATAGCTTTTTTAGGTCAGAACTCTGAAACAATTCACTGTCATAATATGAATGTACAAGTTAATTTATTGTCCCAAGATTTACTGGTTTATAGGCTTGACCCAAGAATGGGTGAGAGGGAAGTTTTTGAAGCATTTTCACACAGATGCCTGCTTGTGTCCCTGGTGACCCATGAGGGATCAAATAATCTAACTTCAGTCCTCCAGACAAAGTGCACATCTGAGGTTTAAACAGATTATCCAAATGTCCCTTTTGAACACCTTCAGAATTTTCAGTCTGGGTTCATAATTGTAACCAGTTCTCTAGATTTTACAGCGCCTAAGTGTTTCAGAACACTAAAATGCACAAAACATGCTGTTATTCTTTTAATGTTTTATTAGGGCAATCTCCTTGCAAGAAACTGCTTTAAACTATCCCAGATTGCACAGAATATAACTCAGCCTCACTTCTGTTAGAAACCTGGATCCATTAAGCTACCTATATTTTTGTCAAAACCTTATGTTAAAGTTTATGATATTTTTATTTTATAGAAAACTTATTTTTGAATTTTAATTTTGAACCCTTACAAGGTTTAGTAACTGCAGCATCTGCTGGCTATTTTCCTTTAAATAAGTAGAACCAAATCCATCAAGATTAGATAATAAATATCAAATAGATTATCTTTAAACTCCCATCCAGCCCAAACCATTCTGAGACAAATCCTTATAATTTGTCCAAAAAACCCCTAACCTTATTGCAATTTTCTCCCTGAGCTGAGATATAAGAAATGTAATTTTAATAATACTAATAAAATAAAATAATTATTTTAAAATTTTAAAGTGTTGTTTATGAGAAGTGATAACCTTTTAAATATTTGAGAATTTTTCTACATAATTTTTTAAGCTGTTGTGTTTCTCAGCTCATCAGAAACCTTTAAGAGCATTGTTTTTTTCACTCTTCCATTCTCCATCCATTAATCTGTGTCTTTTCTCCCCAAAATGATAAAGAGTTATACAGACTAATGCCAGTTAATGGATGCACTGGGTCACATTCTGCCCTCAGATAAAAATCTGAGATCAGTTCCCATTGAATCTACAGAGACTGCAACCAATGAAAACTTTGGTTATGTATTTAAGGGTGCAATTTGGCCTGCCTCGTTTAAGAAGGTCATGTAATTCATTAATGGCTGCACAGTTTGTGCTGTGGAAAAGAACACTAAATCTATGAATAAATGCTCAGGACAATGTGTGTGCCACTGTGGAAGGTGAAAGCAGAATATACAGCGAGCTAACAATTGGTTTAAAGACCAAGGCTGCAACTTTTATTGAAAAAAGAATAGCTTAAAGTGCAATGTTACTTGACAGATAATAGTCTCTGCAGACGTAAGTAACCATAAAACCCGAGGGCACCAATCATGTGCTTCAGATCCCATGAAGATGTGATCTCCAAGCTGTACCAATACCAGGGAGGAAGATAATTTCTCAAGAGTGTTAGTGAACACTCTGAAATTTTGTGGTTTGTTAAAATCAGATGCTGCAGTAAAGAGATCAAGTGAATAATTTTCCTTTTCTTCCTTTTTTTTAAGGGATAAAAAAATGGTACTACTCCAGGGTTTATCAAGAGAATGTACTTTACATATAAACATGTAGCAGTACAAAGATTTCGATCATGACATCAAAGGAAGGATCCTAGTGTCTGTTATTTTTATTTAAATTTTGAGTAAGTCTCATGTTTTTTGTAGTCATTATGCTTTAAGGGTATCCATCCTGCTGTAAGAGGGTGAAAGGTTTTATTAGTCAGGTGAGCCAAAGTCATGCAGTTGAAAAGTCCCTAGGTAGTGCATTGTTTATCAGTGTGATTGGTGTTTCTCTGTTTCCCAAACAATATTTTACACGGATTTGGGTACAGGTTATATGATGTTATATGGCAGTAGGGTATGGGAGCAATTTCTGCCTCATGGCTCTTGCCAGATGAATATCAGCTAAATATAAACCTTTCCTTGTAATAAAAACCTATTTAATAAAATACAGAGGTTATAGTGTTTGGGGGCTGTATAACCAGATTGATTCCCTGTGTACTTTGTTAGGGTTTCCTGCAATTTTTTTCATCTCTAGTGGAATTCAGACACAGATTAAGACATGTAAATTCACGTGTTTGAGTGTGAAGTATTCTTCAAGAAGGGTGAAAAAGATTTGAGGAACTTCAGCCTAGTCAGCCCCCTCAGTCCTGGGAAGGTGATGGAACAACTAATTCTTGAAACCATCTCCAAACACATGAAGGGCAGGAAGATAATTGGGCATAGTCAGCATGGATTTACAAAGGAGAAATCATGTTTAACCAACATTCCACAATTCAGTGATTAACTTGGAGGACAATAGGAGAGCAGTGAGTGTTCTTTACATTGTTTCTAGTAAAGCCTTTGACCCTGTGTCCAGTGACATCCATATAGACAAGATGACAAATCACAGGTTAGATGGGTGGAAAACAATGTAGATTGAAAACAGGCTCAGCAGCTGGGTCCAGAAGGTTATGATAAGTGGCATGAAGTCCAGCTGGAAGCAAGTAGCTAGTACTGTACCCCAGGGATTGCTACTGTGGCCAATACTGTTTGGTGCCTTCATTAATGACCTGAACAGTAGGACAGAGTGAATCCCCAGCAAATTCACAGATGCTAAAGAAGTGTGAGAAGTGGCTGATACAACAAAGAGCCTGCTGTTTGGAGAGATGTTGGCAGGATGAAGAATTGAACTGAGGAGAATCCCATGATTTTCAGCAAAGGGAAATGCAAAGCCCTGAACCTGGAGAATTATAATCCCAGGCACCCATATAAAACCAGCTGGAAAGTTGCTTGTCAGAGAAAGCTGGCCAGAAGACTGTGGTGTACCCTTGCAGCACAGAATCCTGACAGTGTAGAGGCTGCATTTTGAAGAAAGTTGCCAGCAGGTTGAGGACAGCAAACCTTCCCCTCTACTCAGCAGTGGTGAGATATATCTTGAGTACTTTGTTCAGTTCTGGGCTCTTCAGTACAAGAAGGATTAAGGGACTGAAGTAGAAGAAACTGAATGAACTGGGAGCATTCAGCCAGGGGAAGAGATGTCTCAGGAGGATCTTATTAACATACACAGACACCTGATGCTATATAACATAGAAGAGAGCCAGAAGCCTACCCACTGATACGACAAGAGACAATGGCCACAACTAAAAATACAGAAAGTTTCACTTAAATGCAAGAAAAAGCTTTCTACTGCATGTGTGACCAAACATTGGTGCATATTGCCCTGATGAAATTTCCACTTGTGAAGATAGTCAAAACCAACCTGGACATGATTCTGGGTAATCTGCTCTAGATCACCCTGTGTGAACAGAAGGGTTGGGCTAGAAGATCTCACAAGGCACCTTCCAGCCCCAACAGTTCTGTAACTCTGTGATATTCTTTATTATTTGAGTTATTCTGGCCACAGTAAAGCAGACACTGGCATCTGAGAAGCTGAATTACTCTTTGAACTTGACTGAACTTGATTGGGTTGACCATGTGTCTATCTGGTTCCATTTCATATGTATGACATGTATCTGTGATATGCAGGGCTGACAGATATGGCAAAAGGTAGATGTAAATCTTACGCCATTGTGAAGTCCTATCTGCAGTCTTATCATATTACTTTAGGGTGTCTCAGAGTGTGATGCCTCAGACATGGCCAGCTGGAAAAGCAGGCTGGTGAATAGCAGGAATTATGTACACTAGACATATATTTAGTAAGTTTAGACACTATAACTCTATTTACACTGGAGTGTCAGTACATTAAATTGTTTTCCATTCAGAACTAGGTCTTACAGTTGAAAAATTAATTGTGTATAACAATCCAGACTTCTTCCTTGGGAAGGAGTGCATTACATGGTCTGAGCTAAATCAAATTTATACATGGAAACTGGTACACATTTTTTGGTGACCAAGTGTGAAGAGTTAAAATTAACCAGTGTTAATGATTGAAGTTGTTAAATTTCCATTTCTGTTCTCCGAAACCTACAGAATTCGGTAAATATGCTAATGCAGATTTCATCATAGTCTTTGCACACTGTGGGTCTAGGGATTAAGATTACTAAAGATGTCTTTGATTGAGATTTCTGGACAGGTTGGAATATCTCATGTCTCTCTTGCAACAGTGCAACCTGTTCTGCTTTGGGCAAGTTAGATTCTGGATTTCAAAACAGGACTCAGAGACTATATTTCAAAATCAGGTTATGATGGATAGTCTATCATAGTTCATTGGGGTTTTCTTATGTAAAGAGGAGAAAAAAGTCTGTCGTACAACCCGAAGTATTAGTTGTACAAGACAAATTGTAGAAATATTTGTCCCCATTTTTTAAAAAAATTGGTTTTTGCTAGTGTAGCTCAAAGCAATTTGTTCTCAGTGCTTTATAAGCATAAGTGTGTTAAAATCTGTGTTGAGAAAATATCAATTTCCACAGTAGTAGGTGTTTTCATAGTGGAATGAACAGCTTAAAAAAACGTTTAGAAAATAAAATATTGCTCTATTATTTCTAATGAGCTAACATGATGATTAAAATTGTTGATTAAATAGCATTTATCACACTGTGAGTAAAATCTTAACCTGACTGTGGTGCTAAATTCAGATCTTATGAGCTTCTGGGGAGTCAAGTGGTTAGTTTACCCTTGTTAAATTCTTGCTCCTTTGATGAAGACATATTTACATTAATAGCAGAAAGCATCTTACCAGTAATCTTGCAAACATTTAACAATGCTGATTTTTCCATTTAAACACGTATGCAGAGCGAGAATTCCATCCATGCATTCATGTGACTCTGCCAGATGTGTCAGTAGGCTGTTCAAGGATAGACATTTTTAAAAAGAGTCAGCTTTGAAAAAAACATGAATCAACATTTAGCTTCAAACAGAATTAGAGTGGAGTTAAACTGATATCAAAGAAGTTAGGAAGTTTGCCTTGTCACAATGTGAAATACAGTCGTACAGTATGTTTCAGCAAGCAAGTCTGCAGCTAGCATTTTGAAAATCAGTGTACTTATTAACCTGTATATGGATTTTTTGTGTTTATATAATAATTATTATTTTCTTTTTTTTGACATAAATTTATTTAAAATATAACTTTTACCTTGATGTTTTTTAAAGTGCTATCACTTCTCATAAATGCTGTTTTCATGAGTAAAAGCCAGAGCTTTGTTGCCATCCCCTCTTTCTAGATCTTTCTTCAATAATAAATGTGCTCCTGCCTAAAAATTAAATTTGACACAAATAGATTATTTTTTTTTAGCCAAGAAATAATTAATATTTACAATACTGGGAAATAATTTGGTATATGTAGGATGTTGTACTGAATTTAAATAAATATTTTGGCTAAAAGTCCCATGTCCAGTTCTCATTCTTTGTATCTGTAAGGCCCGATTTGTAGAATTAAGGCGACCTAGATAAAATTCAAGATAATAAGGTACAACCTGGCAGAATCAGCCCAAATCAAATGTCATATATTGTAAGGCTGCTCTAAAGTTGCACCAAGTCCACAAACTGTACAAGATTTCTTATCATACAAACTCTGAAAGTCACCGAGAGATACTAAATCAGGAGAGTATTTTACTGCTTTTAGTCATGTTTTAAACGTCTGCTCTATTAATGAGAAATATCTGGTTTTGTAGAAGGAAAAAAAATAAAAAAAGACTCGAGAGTTTCTCAACAAAACAGCTGTTGGCACACATTTTGAAAGTTTGAAGAAGAGGACATGTACTGGTTCAGTGAGAATGTGCAGCTCATAATTTTACAGAAATAGCAGTGCACAAATCATTACACTGTCATGTTTAATACATGAGAAACACCATGCAGAGAATATGCTTTGTTACATTATAATGGAATACTTCTATCTGTGAGAGTTCAAATATGTGCATTTCCTAATGGTCAGAACACAACTTATTGTCTGGAATATTCTTCATTTGAGGTCTTATCCACCAAGAATTTGCAGCTCCCATAGAGATCAAGGAATTTCAAATTTGTTTAATTTCTTTCAATCTTTTCCCTTGAGTTCAACACACTGAGTTGACCTTTAGTGTACTAAATGAAGACTTCCTTGTTTATTTGGTTTTTTTAAGGAAGTTGTTCATGCCTTTCCTGAAAAAATCTGTGGGGACACAGTTTAATTTTCTTTTAAGGAATGTCTGTGACTAGTTTTTTATATTTATTTGGTATTATCAAAATATGTTGTGGTAAAATGTATAAAACAAAATGAGTTGCAAAGATGTAAAGCCTAATACCATCAGGGTTTTTGTAGCACCCCATGAAACTTGCAAAATAATTATTTGGTCCCATGTGGCTGCAATATTTTATGTAATAATGTTGCAGATGAGGGGTTTTTTTAAGCACATTTGGAAGCAGAATTTTTCTTTTAGGAATTTCATCCTGCCGTCTTTTTATTGGATAAAAATTTGTATTTTGAACCAAATTAATAAAAAAAATTACTTCAGAATGGTGTGAGGAGAAAGCTGGACTCCCCTTTTTTATTTGTTTTAAAGATGAAAATTTCATCAGGAAGCAGGTCAAATCTAGAGGTCATCAGGTACACAAAACAATTTGAAATTCTCTTTTATGAGACTTTTTGAGTGGCAGAGCTGCTTTATATAATTTCATACCTCTTATGGAATGAACAAATAAGCAATACCCTTTCCATATTGCTTCATTTTGTGCAATTTTCCATCTTCATTATGTTTTAGTTTAACTGTTCTTCTGTCATTTTCCACATTTAGCAATATTATATCGTAATATTGATGAGGTGTTAGGTACTAAGACTGTGGTGTTTACTTATTGAAAAAACAATGTCTCTAATACTACCCACTGTATCAAGTTTACTTTGAAGAAGTGTTTTCAAGGTAATTTCACAAGCTTTTATTTCTATTCTGGACACTGCATACCATGATTCAGTGTGTGTATATTTTCTGAACTGATATTAATCGATTGTAGTCATAGTAATGTTAAACTGAAATAAGATATGCATGTAGTATAGTTATGAAAATACCTGTCTAGTAAATAGTGCACTTATTGAGTCCTAAATGTGTGTATGGTTTTCAGTGTTATGGTTGTATAAGATAGCTTGAGCGTGTCCCATTTTCACCCCATAAATTAAAGCTGGCCAGGGTCAACTGTAAGTTATGTTTATTTTTTTCTCATTGAAAGTATTTGCTTTTTAAATTTATTTAACCTTTTTCTTTTTCTTTTTTTTTTTTCCTTCTCTTGGAACTGCCACTCCTTTATGTATTTCTCCCTTCCTTTGAAAGATGCACACCCTCTGTCACGTAACTGGAAACATTCCTGCAATGCGTGCAATTTCATGTACACGTGTTACCGCAGTTCACATTCTTTTAAAAATATCCACGTCTCAAATTAAGCAGACTTTTGATATCTCAGACAGTAATGGAGTGTATGTATGCCACCACAGATATGTATGTCACCACAGGCCATGGAATTGGTTATTAATCAGTAAGCTGAAAAGAGGAAGAAAGGACACTTCCCAGGTTGGCAAAACTACCTGGGACTGGCACTGCACAAAAAGATTGTTGTTAACCTTACAGAAAAAATCATAATTGTATTCTATTTAGCTTAATGTCTGTTTTCTCTTAACTTATTAGCAAATAGAAACTGATATGTCATCAAAATAAAAAGAAAAAAAAAAACAAAAAAAGAAACAATAAAACAAACCCAAGAACAGATTTCAGTGCAAAAAATTCTGTATGTCCATTTTATTTCTTCATATAGTGGTATTGAAATATATCACCTGTGCCTTGCTTATGAGGATTCTTCAGTGTCATTTTTAATAGAATTTACTTTTTACTTGCTTAAGAGTCTGGACTTTGTTAGAGATAAAATCCAGTGATGAAAACACTGAGAATTTTCATTATATTTAGCTGAAGTCTGCTAAAATCCAATGTTTGCACAACTTTTATGATAAAACCAAGACACCCAACTTGGCCATATTTGTGTTTTAAATGCTCTGCTCTGAGAAGACCAGGACTGGTCTTTTCAGCATGTTCATGCTTCCTTTGCACAGCAGCTTAGAAGTACTGATAGACTTTTCTATTCATAATTAATCTGAGAAAAAGATTCTATAACTTCACCTCTTTTCTTCTCTCACATAATGGAGAAACACCACTAGGCTCTCTACCACTGACATTACTGCAAAATTTCTCTATTCACTTATTGTCATCATGCAGAGTCAAAAACTGTTTTGTGCATTCCACACAACAGTACTCTTGATGGAAATAGAGATTTTAGACCATGGATTGTGGAGCTGCTACACTGACTGTGATCTTTATCTTATATTCACACTAAAGACAGCAAGGAAAATTCTTATTGCAATCAGTGGTGTAATGGAGACTGAATTCAAAATTTATAAAAGTGAAAGGTGGTAGTGAGAATTGAAAACTGTAATAGATGTATTTCAGTGGTACTGGAAATAACTGCAGATTACCACTTCCAGCATTTTCAAATATATTGCAGTGCACCCAGGGTAATTTGCTAGGCAAGCATTTAGTGCTGCTAAACCTGCACGAGTCACAGGACAGTATGGGAAAAGTGGGGGGCTGGAGGAAGCAGGAAAAAGAAGAAGCAAAAAGGAACAGCTATGAATTTTCTATGAAATCCCATACTCTTGCTATTTTTTACCCCAGCAAATTGGTGTTTATATTATGTGCCAATTATTAGCTTTGCAGAATTCCATTTTAGTGAATTTTCATGAAGTAGAGAAAAAAAAAAAAAGAGATGCAATGCAGATGGAAATGAAAACATCTACAAAAGCAGCTGATGTTCATAAATAAATTAAGCAGTTTGGCATACAATGACTGTACTCAGGAAGAATACATATTAGCAATTCTTTGTTGTATTGATCCTTTAAACTAAGGCATGTGTGCCATAGTTAAACACTTTTGTGTATTTTAAAGCTGTCATTTGTAAGTTTGAGCAAAGTACAATAGTCCTTAAGGGAAACAGCCAACAGGCAGACTTGCAGTCAGAGTTCAGTGTATTTTCTTCATCTTTAATTCAGTAGGAAGCCTTTCTAAGTAGGAAATGAGGGTTCTATTCTCACTTGCCACTGGAGAGCTGCAGTTCATAGACTGGGCTTCATTGTCTGGATCTGCCATGCACAGTGGGTGTGTAGCTACCAAGTCCTTTTATCCCTGAGCATTGGGTGGATCACTGAAAAATCAGAGGTGGTCCAAGCTGATACAGCACCCTGACAATCTGATTTGGCCCATTGTGACCTACAATACTTTATTTTACATCATCTGGTACCTAAAATAATTCATAAGCACATTATTCTTCTCTCAGATTGTCTAGAAAGTACAAGTTTGTTTCACACTTACTTTCCATGTGAATGAAAAGTGTGTGAATGCACGTGTGCATGAATTTAAGATTTATTTCTTTCTTGTGTACTTTGAAGGAGTCTTTATTAAAAGCAACTGACTACAGTTACTTAATAAGTTAACAAGTTACTTAATAAGTAACTTAATAAGTTAACTGATTACAGTTATTTAATTATCAAGGATTTAGCAAAATGATATGTATAAATAAAATAATTTTAAGAGAATGTGGAAAAACTTCACTCTGTTAGGATTCTATAGCTTTTCAGTGAAATGCTGAAAACAAATCTGAAGAGAGCCCTCCACAAAATACACCATAAAGCCTCATATGATATTTAATGCAAATTCATAGAATCATAGAAAAATTTTGATTGTAAAGAACCTTTGAAGATCACCTAGTTCTTATCCCACCCCAGTCCCTGCCATGGACAGGGATGCCTTTCACTACATAAGATTGCCTCAGTCCTTGTCTAACCTGACCTTTCCCACTGTGGAAGGAGCATCCACAACTTCTCTGGGAAACCTATTCTGGTGTCTCATCAATGTCAATGTGAAGAATTTCTTCCTCATATCTAATTTAAATTTACCCTATTTCAGTTTAAAAAATAACTACCAATATCTACTGGTATTGTAACTGGGATTCCTTCTCCGTAAGACTGCTCTCATTTCATTCAACACCCAGACTATACATCAGTTTGCCTTGATGTACTTCTGCAGATCCTGCAGATCTTGCACTTGGCCTTGAGGTACTTCTCGAAGTTCACACAGGCCTAATGGACAAGTCTGTCAAGGTCCCTAGGGATGGCATTCCTTCCCTCAAGCGTATCAACTGCACCACTTAGCTTGGGGTCATCCAGATGCTGCAGATGCTCACTCCCGCTGTCTAACAGGGCAAACATGGACCCCTGGGGGACACCACTTGGTGCTGATCTCCATTTGGAGATTGAGCCATTGACTGAAACTCTTTGGATGCCTCCATCCTTCCGATTCCTGACCTGTTGAATAATAGCCCATCCATCAAACCACGTATGTCCAGTTTAGCAGTGTTGTTTGGCTACAGGATCGTGCCAAAAGCCTTACACAAGACATGCTAAATGTCACTCTTTACCCACCAAGGTGGCCACTCCATTGTAGAAGGCCAGAGATCAGTCAGGCAGAATTTTTGTTTCATGAAGCCATGTTGATATCTCTAGTCACTTCCTTCTCAGTCACATGCCTTTACACAGCTTCCAGGAGGATCTCTTCCTGATCAGCTCACTGGGCTGAATGGTCAGTAGTTCCTGGGGTCCTCATTTTTACCCTTTTTAAAAAAACAGTGTGATTTTTTCCCTTTTTCCAGTCACAGGGGACTTCATTTGATCAATTCTTAGGTTCCTCAGAATCTTAAAGAAATACAGTATCATTTATAAGTGAGGAACTGAATAGAACAAAACTGCTACTTTTGTAGTGGTTAAATTAAAATAAAACATAGCAAAAATAATGACAAAATTTATTTAAAATATAAAATATTCAAAATATATCTCACTCTAATGGGTGGAATATACTATCAGGTTCGGCATGTGATAATGATATTACTTTGGAAAATGTAGTTATATGTTGGTGTTTAAGAGAAGAAAGGTGTCTTTCAGAGCACAGTTTGTATGGAGCAAAATAATTATACATATCATAATATGTAATTATCTTGCTTCTGGTTTGCTGTCTTCAGCTAAAGGAAAATAATTGCTGATTGCACAACTTGGTCATCCAGATTCTTGCTTACATTTCTATATAAAAATGTGTTTACATTCTAGCTCAGAGCACTGCTATAAAGAGAATGGCTATATAATTTTAAAAAAAATACATATATTTTTTATTATTTTAGAAATATTTTTAGTGTTTTCTTTTTATGCCATGTTGCGTGTGCATTTGCCTTATGATGAGCTTTGCAGCTGGTTTCTTTACGTTTCTTTATTACAATATTCAGGCACACAGAGTCCTCCCAAACTATCATGGCTTGAGTCACTCTTCCACAGGGTGCAATCTCCAAGGACAGGCTGCTCCAGCCTGGAAGCAGGGCCCCTCTCTCCACAGGGTCTTCCACTGGATCAAAGCCTCCTCCAGGCATCCACCCACTCTGGCACTGGCATCTCCCCCAGGGGCTGTGGGTGGATCTCTGCATCCCCCATGGATCCCCAGGGGCTGTGGATGGATCTCTGCATCCCCCATGAATCCCCATGGACTGTGGGTGGATCTCTGCATCCCCCATGGATCCCCAGGGGCTGTGGGTGGATCTCTG
>NC_031769.1:120683586-120748586 GCF_001522545.3 Parus major
GGGCTGTGGGTGGATCTCTGTATCCCCCATGGATCTCCATGGGCTTCAGGGCACAGCTGCTTCACCGTGGTCTCACCATGGCCTGCAGAGGAATCTTGGCTCCAGCACCTGGAGCACCTCCTTCCCTCCTACACTGCCCTTTGCGTCTCTGTGTTGTTTCCCTCATGTTCTCACCTCCTTTCCTTCTCTGGCTAGGAAAAAACTTTGCGTGGTCCCTTTGTTTTGATTTCCTTCTTAAATATGTCATCACTGAGGCATTACCAACCTCTCTCATTTGGTCAGCAGCATGTCCATCCTCAGAGCCCTCAGGGACTGGCTCTGCTGGACATGGTGGAAGCTTCTAGCAGCTTCTCACAGAAGCCACCTCTGTATCTCAGTAACTAAAACATCTCCAAGCTATTGAGCTGGTTTTGGTTGGGGCAGAGTAAATTTTCTGCACAGTAGCTGGTATAGGGCTCTGTTTTAAATTTATGATGGAAAATACATTGATAATTAAGAGATGTTTTTATTTTGCTTTTGACTCCAACACACCAAAGGGATATTGCAGATCATAAGGTGTGTTGCTCAGCATATAGACAGGGGGAAGAAGGAGGAAGGGGGGGGTGTTCAGCATGATGGTGTCTGTTTTCCAAGTCTCTGTTATGCCTGATGGAGCCTGGCTCTCCTGGGATAACTGAGCACCTGCTTGCCCATGGAAAGTGGTGAATGAATTCCTTGTTCTGCTTGTGCATGTGGGTTTTGCTTTCTCTATTAAACCATTTTTATCTCTACCTATGAGTTTTCTCACTATTACTTTTTTGATTCTCTCCCCTGTCCCACCCTGGGGAAGTGAGCAAGAGGCTGTGTGGTTGCCAGCTTGGGTCAAATCATGACAGTTATCAACACTCTTTTGGTCACAAATACAAAACATAGCACCCTAGAAGCTGGTATGAAGAGAATTTACTCTATTGCAACCAAAACCAGTACAACTGTGAAGTTAATTTATGCAGCAGATAAAAGAGAAAGGAAGCATCATGAACTACCTGAACACAAAACACAGGTCTACTGCTAGGGGTTGTAACCCAGCAGAGTTTGAGCACAATTAACTTCTTGGCATCTATGCAGATCTGTTAAGTCAAAAGAGCAGAAGTTCAGGGTGGAGACTCAGTCTTGTTGCCATCAACAGTAAGGCTTCCAAGGCAACTCACTCACTGCTCCTCAAGGGTTACTTCAGACAGACAAAATAGTAAATTACAAGCAGGGACTCCAGAATTGCTAAAACAAATTCAGGGATCAGAGTACTACAAAAGAAATTTTGGAAAAGCTGAAGACTTCTAAAATTAGAATTTGTAGCTAGGTATTGGCAGAGTTACCAGTCCCTTTCTGGTAAGCTCTCTAACACCTGCCATGATAGATTAGGACCTCCATCCACGATTATTTTTGCCTTTGTGGTCATGTAAAAAATGTATTGGAAAGGACTCCCAAACAGTAATGAGATATGTTGTTTATGTAATAATTTTTGCTTCCACTACATTTAAAAAACTTCTTTTTTTTTTTTCAGTTATTCATTTAGGCATGATGGGTGTTTATTTAGTTTTTTGTTTCTGATTTTTTTTATGTCTTCAGAAAGGGAAGGAAAACCAAAGTATTTCTACTGTTTGAGTGTATAAGGTTTTTTACTGTGCCTTCAGGCAAAATTTTCCTAAGATTGTAAGTCCAGGCTATTCAAGTGGCTGATTGACTGCAAGGCGCAGAGGTTGAAGAATTTCTGGCAGCAAGTCAACTTGCAGTAATAAAAGCTATTTTTTTTTCCAAGACCATTAGTTCCCATTACACAGACACCACAAAGCCCCAAAAGATAAAATCAGCTGCAAAAAGTATTCACACTTCTCACTTATTCTGGAAGTTAATTTTGCTAACAGTTTTTTGCCAATTATTTATTCAGAAATAATGTGGAATCTGGAACAGGAATATTATCCTTGACTTCCTTCCCCTCCACTTTCAATCCCCATCGAGCTCCTTCATACAGAGATTGCTCAAAGTAAGTCATGAGCAATAAAAAGAGTATTGGAGTTAAATTGTTGCAAGAAATATTGCAGTAATGTGGATGCAGCTTAAGTGTGCCAGAAGAGTATCCCTTGGAAAGGAAGTGCTAAGAGGTGTAAAAGGGAGAATTTGTGTGCAATTTTGAAGCAAGGCTTTACTTCTACTCTGAGACATTCTTACCTCCAGATTTGTATGGTTTTAATTTTCTCCTTTCCAAACTGGAAGCATTTTTGCATTTAGGAGTAAAAAGGAGAGTGAAAACTCATTAGTTTTTTTTGACATAGCCCACTCTATTTCTACAAAAAACATGCATGTCTCTTATCAGTGAAAATTTAAAAAGTGCTTTTATAAATGAGACTCTTTAAAGCACATATGGGATCTACAAAGGACAAGTCATACTACCGACAGTCCTACAGTACTACAGACTGCTTTTAAAAATAAACAAGACAATTTCCAACTCAAAGTTTCTTCAAACAGAAGACCTCTTTGTGGAATTAATTTCAACCATTGAGTATAAGTACTAAACTACCATTTTCTTCTATCCCATTTTAAATATACTCCATATATATATCTATTCTATTTATGGTTTATAATGCAAAAGATTGCTAATGTAACATTCCTGGTATGCATGGGGTTTTTTTTGTTTTTAATTAGATAATAAATAAAAAGTCAGTATTGGGAATACTTTGTGACTAAAAGCATTAAGCCATGTCTTGTTTCTCTGAGGAGGCAAGAACTGCTGTTTTGATTCAAGCACAGGTACCATGGATGTTGGTCCATAGTACATATTTAGGAAAAAGACATAAAACCCAAGATGAGTAGAGAATTTTCTTTATCCTGGTAGAGTTTCCTCACTTCCAGTGGCCATGATTTTAGACATGGACTTTTCAGAGCTGTGGATTTAACTGCACTATTACATTTACTCTTCATGCATGTACCCATCTCCATGACTTTGTAAAAGATTTGCCTGTGTCTAATTGTATTGTTTTTTTTCAAGTCTCAGTGTGAAGACTTTCCACTACTTATGAGAATAGTGGAAATTTACTAATTTTGACTGACTTTAAGCCCATGGTCTGATAATTCTTACTGTATTTTCTTTAATGTGATATTTAATAGTACACTTCAGTCAGAATTCATTAAGCACACAAGAAAAGGTGATTTTGTTGGTTTTTACACTTCCCAGTCAGGGATAAAATGAGAGATAACAATTTGTCTCTTTGGCAGATACAAAGAACTGAGGTTAGTATTTAATCTGCAGATGATATTATTTGATAGTTGTGAAAGGAAAAACAATGCAGAGGAGGGGGAAGATTATACCTTCTGTGCAAAATTTAAATTATTTTAAACAAACAAATTTGGAAGCAAAGGGTAACTTCCAAATGTATTTCACCATTTTCTAAATTCAGAAGGAAAAGTGGCTAAGAGTACTGAGATATGTTCCTTTTTATATGCAGTGGTTAGAGTATGGGGTCTGTGAGTGAAAGGGTCTGCTTGGGAGAACCAGTATCTCCCACATCACAGTCACTTCAATAATTAGCGTGCTTAATTTGTGTATCAATGGGTTATCAATTAAAACAGTGTACGAGGAAAGACAATAAAATGCTACTGCTGCTTTTACCACATTTCATACAGTAATATTGAAATTTTCTATTTCACCCTTTTTCTGGATAAGACAACTTTTTATTTAGGAAAAATTTTGCAAGAAAGGATCACAGATTTCAAATTTTCATTAATATGTCATTGTCAGTATGATAAATTAAATTTAAACATGATAAAAAGAAGCTTCTAGAGTTTATCCTATGTCCACTATGATATCATCCGTCTTAAGCAAACTATTATTTAGTCAAGTTTTGAAATATGAGGCACCAAAAATACCCCAAAAAACTAAGTTTAAGGAGAAAATGCAGTGCATCAAATTTTTTTAATTTTTTAACTTTCAAAAATTAAGACTCTGAGCGGTAAAAAACCCAAAAACTTTCATATTTTTGTTTTCAGAAATGTAGATAATACTAGTCTCTGCAGTTTTGATGGACAGAGAACATCATTAAAAATTGATATTGATACAGCTGGGAAAGTAAGTTTAAACAGCCTTCAGCTGTAACAAGAAATATTCAGACTGTGTTCTAAGACACAAGACGTGATTTTTGGTATTGTTCTCTCTAACGCCTGGTGTGATATTTTAGTTGTCCTTTAGTTGTCCTATTGTTGAGTATGATAGCCTTTAGTGGGAGTCTTGGTATTTGACTCTACTGGATGGAAGTTTTCTCATGAAATCAAGAGTGGCTTTGGTGCATTAATGATTTCAGTTTCTACTTTATTTATGGAGCAATTCTGAAAAAAATATAGAAGTGATTTTTAGTCATGGGTGCTATATATAGTTCTATCTGTGGAACTTAGAAGAAAAAGGTTTATTATTTATTCCTGAAAATATATCTCCTTGGTCTTTAGTAACAAATGCATTCAATAAATGACTGGGCAAGTGGAGTTTCCTGAATTTGAAGTATAATCACAGCAACTTAGTTAATGCAAGTTAAGATTTAAAGACTTAATGTTGGCTTAGAAATCCCATAATTGGAGATTATATTCCTTTTCAGTCAGTGAATTTATCCTGTTCATTGATTACTTTGCTATTCCTCTTGTGCTCGTGGAGGTTCATCAAGATGAGTATTTATTTGATAGTATTCTCCCAGTGTATTTTATTTTCAGATTAAAGCTTTTTATTGTAAGAATTGAACACAACATGCACCAACTCCAACTCTGTCATTATTAACTTAAAGATATGCACTATAAATTCTGGAATATTAAATTGCAAAATACAAAATGGCATCTGACCTTAAGTTGCTGTGTTCTCTCTTGAACAGTTATCAGCTCTGTTATGCAGCTATTAGTCTTTGCAACACTCCCATTACTATCCATAGGACCATCAAATGAGCAAGGATTTTTCATAGCATAAAGTTAATGGGAGTTTTAAAGTGCTTGCAAAACCTTTCAGCCATCTTGAAGTTTCTAAGTGTTTTAACTGCTGTTTGTGTATTTGCAATATATGTGAACCATATCCAGAGTGTTCCACTGTAAAATCTGATTAATTGTAATTCTGTAAAGTATCACTTTAAATGTTTAAGCTTTTAGATGTGCCTGAAAAGTGAGATCAGAATCTGCCACTTCTTTCTCTCTATTTTTAATTTTTTTTGGTAAGACTGGTGTCTGGTGATTTTAAAAGCGGGGAGGGACAGACATGTTTTCTAAGGGGATAGGAGTTATTTAATCTGTGTTTTATGCTGTAGAAAGTTCTCAGACTCTCAACAGTTCTGTCACACAACCACATACCTGCATCTGGACTGTCTGAATAGGTTTACTGCCTCATCAGCTATGCCAGCAAAAATGTCTGTGTGATTTCTTCCCAATCAATTTTGATCCAAATTTGATGGGCAAGTAAAGAGTTGTTATTTAAATTCTCTGAAATAAACCATTTTATTTAATTGAAGTAGTTGAGGAAAAAGCCCTATGCACACCTCAGCTAGCAGACACCAGCCTGCAGTAATCTCCAGGAAGAGGATATGGTACCAAATGTCAGGGGGAGAGTAAAGTAACAGGAACTTTCTCTGACATAGTTACTATCAGAAGAGGACACATCTACATCTTTGTATCTTTAGAATATACATAATAAAACAGAGGAAGAAATTACAAGTAACTTAGATTGTTGTATAAATCACAGTTATAATCAAAACTAGAATGTTTCCCAAGAACATTTGTCTTTAAAGGCTGGATTTAGCAGAAAGATGGTATTTTCAAAATGTGAACAGCATGATACAGCCATAGAATGAGCAGACAAGTCAGTGCATGTAAAAGCCAATAAAGTAACCAAAGGTACTTTTCTGCCCATGCTTCAAAAAAAACATAGAACAGATATATTGTATCGCTTGTTTTACTGGTAAAGGTAGGCAAAAAAAAAGGATTCTGAGAGGATTTGATCTTTAGTCTAGGATGAGAACTTTAGATAAGGCAGTAGGTTCTCGTTATTTAGTTATTGATGAGTATTGGGTAGCTGAGGTAAAGAAGGCACACTTAAAATAATGTTTTATAGGTCATAAAAATATTAAAAGTGAGGTTGGTCAATAAAGTCAAAGAACTACTTTTTTCCCCATCTCCATAAGATGTATGAATCTATAAGAAGCTCAGTTTTACACTAGTACTTTCGTATTTTATCTATTTTTGGCTAAAAGGTATTTGGTTGAATTGAATATCTCTGTGCAAGAATTTCAAATATATTTTCAAGAAAACTAATCCTCTGGAAATTTATCACACTACAGGAATTATGTGTGTCAGATACTTCCTTTATTTTACATTTAGAAACATGAATAAAGTCATTGGTGGTCGTGAATTGTTTTGTTTTGGGAGGGTTTGGAGGGTTTGACATAGAATTTCATAAAGAAATACAGACAGAATAAGAATGTCTGTGAAATAATATTGTATTTTCTGGGTGATATTTATCAGAATGGTTAAAATAATTGTAAGTACTTTCCTTTCCAGTTTTTTTATTTCTTCTGTTCACACTGTAGCACATTTCCAGATGATGCTGGCTAGGGAGATGACTTTTGTTTACAGTCTAACATAAACATGTACAAATACAATCCAAGCACAGAGCTAGCCTTGAGACTGCTTCTGCATTCTTTCTATTTTGTCTCTGATTTGCATTTTAATATAACAGCTGATGCATCCTTTCTTAATATTAAACTCAGAGCCTTTAGAAATAATACAGAGTAATATAGGCTAAAAGGTCTTATCAAGTCTTTCAGCAAAGACTGCCAGCAGGTACAACAACCACAGTAACAGAAACAATTCCCCCTCTCCCCCAACTATATTACTGTTCATGAAAATTTCACCCCAGTAAAATTTTTTTCTTTGTGTTTAATGAGTTGTAGTTGTTTAAATTTGGTTTGTATCATATGGTGATTAGAATCCTATAACATTTATTCAATGCAAATTTAATTTCCAGACCTTATAAAATAACTGAAGGCTTGAAGATAGTGATCAGTCATAGAATTTTGGTTTGTTCTAATTCTGAATATTCTAATCTGTCCCAATAATTTGAGTTCTTCTTTTACTTCATATTTCTATTTAATGGATATATACAGATATGATTCCAAATTGCTAACCTTACATAATAATTTTCTTCAAAAATTAAGTCAACTAATATTGTAAAGGCTGAAAACCTTTTGATTTTGATCTGATTTTGATATGGAGGGGGAGAGTTTTTTGTTGCTGTTTTGTTTTCTGTTAACTTGCTTTTAGAGTGAAAATTAATAGAGATTCTTGTGAATATGCTGGAAATATTGTCAATTGTTGTAAAAACTGACCCTTAGAAAAAGTGATTTATAATATGTATGAGCATTTCAGAAAATAGCAAGGAATGACCCAAGCTCAGGGACCTGGAGCCAGCCTGTACAAGAGATGGAACTACCCAAGGTGTGACACTGAAGTATTGCCACCATGGATGGTGAAGTTGCTATATAGAAGTTCTGATAAACATTTCTTAAAGATCCTCCCTAGAACACAAATCAACCTAATGAGAAAGTCAGGAGGATTGCAGAGCAGCATGCATTCCTCAAATGTTCAGTCCTGTAGTTTTTTTATTTTATATGGCTGAGAAAGGCAAAATTTTCTCACTGAACTTGTAGATATATTTACTATTTAGCTTATCAAGGTGCAGTATTTTTTGATGGATCCAGTCTCTCAAAAATGACTGGCTGTGTTGTATGGACAATTTTATAGGAACTAAGAATTTAATGTTGAGAATTTTCCTTCCTCTACTTTCTTGCATAGCTTTGATAAGTATTTTTATTTAATTTAGGAACAATGGAGGTCTGAATTCTAAGCTTGTCCATCACACCTGTTAGATACACATGCTTTGAACTAAGTTGCAACTTTAGCTACTGATTTCCTTGGGACATTCGATGCAGAGAAGTGCCTGGCTCATCAGTCTCACTCAATGTTTTTGTGGGAAGTGTGCAACGTACTGGGGAGGATGGGGAAAATGGTTTTAAGGTTCTACCCCTGTGTAGATTCTCCCCCTCACAGGAAACATACAATTAATACTGTAAGTATTAATGTAGTACCTCCAGGGTTTTGAATGTTGCTGTTGCCAACTTAAGTAGCAGCTGTTTTATATTTATGAGCTGTACTTTGAAGGAACATTGACTACGGGCAGTGACAAGGTTGCATCTGACCCCCTGGCCTAGAGAAGTGTCCAAAGGTCCTGAAAAAGCAATGATTTTCATCCAGCTGTTCAGTGCCCAATGAAGTATTCTTGGCAGTATTCCTGCTGGCTCATATGATGCTTGCTTTCACAGCTTATTTCACCTTTATTGGATCATGGATAACAAAGCTGTGCTTATTCTTGATCTTTTATTTTGAGCCTTCATCAATCGTACTACTGTACTGGGGCATGGATGTCACACTATCAGGATTTTTGTTTCTGCTACTCATGTCTTAGATATACTTTTAAATTCACAATTACAATAATGTTGTGAGTGATATTAAAAGTGATTTTCAATTTCTATGTTTATAAATTGCATTCACTTTTAGAAAAAAGTACAGACTTAGAGGCAGTAAAGTGAAGTAATATCATATTATATTATAAATAAAATAAAATTAAACTGAATTCAGAAATAAAAATGTTGTTTAAAAGCAGTTATAAAAACAACTCTCAAAAAGATGCTTTTTCAATTATGTTGAGCAACATAGTTTACATAACAAGGAAGAACAAATCAGCGTATAGCAAACAAGGAAAGAGATTAAAAAATATATAAATTCTTCTCTGTAAGTTTTAATTTCCCTGATACATCTATTATCTTAATACAGAGATACTTAAATCTTTACATGCAATAGAAGTATTTAAACTATTAATATTACATATATTTCATTGCAGCTTAATGCCTTTTGGTCCACATCAAAATTCCTATTCTACTATACCATCAAATTAAGTTAGAGATCATACACCTGTTCTTCTACAGGTCTAATATATGCTATAGAAAAAATGTGAGTGAACACAGAGCTGCAGTGGAGATTCAGACTGAAGTCCTTGGGTGCTTTTCTAGGAGTTCCCTTTTAATTTATTTGTTTTGACATAGTTACTTTTTTCAAGTAAGGTTTATCATAAAATGTATAGCCCTAGCTATATTTACAGCTTACTGTGGCACCTTAGCTGCATTATGGAATCATCTTTGCACTGGGAATCTTCACAAAACTTGATCTAATTGCTATACTGCATAACCAATTGATTATGTATTTTCCTACTGATTCCCAAATTCAACTTGCACCAGAAAAATATGCACTGGAATGCAAGTTCCTTAAAGGGAAGCATAGATTCTTTTCTAAGAAATGTGAACATGTGAAAATTGCCCCTTCTTAAACATAAAAGGAGTTTTACATAGGTCTTATGAGGGATTTGTGCAGTTTCCTTATGTTCAAACAGATAATGTGGTCACATTTCTCAAGTCAAAATCTAATTTAATTCAGAAAGAAACTGAAAGGAGAAGATCTTTCATAGCTTGGCATCTGGACCCTGTGATTACCTTCCAAAGATGAGGAGAAGCGGAATGAAGTCATGTGTAAATTGAACTCTGCTTCAAAAAAAAGTATAAGCCATATTTTTGTCAAATAGAAATAAAACATTCTTAAAAGGAATTTTTGGGCCTGTCTTGGTGTTTTGTCAGTCCTTTTTCATGGTAACAGTCTCAAAAAAAAAAAAAAAAAGAGAGAAAAGCAAGCAAAGTTATTTTTATTATATGTTTGACCAAGCAGAAAGTAATGGAATATGAAATGTGGAATATGGCTGTTTGGTATGCTTACCTTTATAATGACTTGCAGTAATGAGTTATGCTGGTAAGCACATAGCCCTTTGTAATGTCTGGTCAAATTTTAAAAGATTCATAAATTTGATTTTAGTAATCAGAATCTGAGAATAATAATATTCAAGTTTAATTCAAGTTGTTTGACCAATTCTAATTCAGAAGGGAGAAGGAGGTAGAAATTGTGGAATGTTGACTTGGAAAGGGTGTTCAAATTTTCTGAGGCATGCCCATATAGTTTTTGAATATATGTACTTATACATGTACACATGGGGGGTTCAGCCAGCACAACAGAATTGCACAGATTAATTGTGTTATCCATTATTGGGTGCATATGTGTCCTGTTACTATTTGCTCATTCATCATAGAGGCCTAAAGTGTAGCAAGTCCTTCACTACCACTCATTTCTGGTTTTGTCTGCAGTGGCAGTTATTTGCTCCTCTCTGACTCTGTTGTCCTTGTTCCTTTTTTTTCTCTTTGTTTCCTAATCTTAAAAAAAAAATGTTCTCATCAAACTAATCTGATGTGACTGATGATTTTTTTTTAAGCCAGATTTTCAGGATTCAAAATTCTTCCAACAACATATTTTTTTTTATTTAGTTGTGAGATATATTGTCCTATACACAATTTGGTGGCTACTTACAAAATGGACTAACTGTTCAAACAGAATCCTATTAATGGCAAATTTTTCCAAGGGATGACCAACTTTTGGAAGGGAACAGGTAAACAACAGGTTCTTTTGCAGAAGAGCCTATTTTTTTACTAACTTTCCACATCCTACTTCACTGAGACATTTTTTGATAAAATAGTGACTTATAGCAGAGAGCTTGAATTCTCCATCATGTTTTACACAGGAGTTGCAAATACCCTATTCTATATTTTTATATTTCAAATGCAGTGGCTGAACATTAAAATCACATAAGAAAGAACATTATTTTTTAAATAATACCTTTTGTGATTAAAGATGTTAGTTATATTTTTATTTCAAGTATATCTTCTGGACTGAAGAACAAGCAGTGTTTTGCAGGTAGTCATAATTGTGCATAGGTGACTAGAAAATGAACAGTCTATTCACAACTCTTCTGTGATACATCTGATTTGCAGATGCTAAAGAAAAACTCCTAAAATAAGGTTTATAAACTTTACCTTGAAATATTTGAAGTCAAAGTGATTAACTAGAAACCCATATTTCAACTGATAAATGCTTCCTTTCCTCTCATTTTTTTTATCTATCAGTCTTTTGCATGCATTTTCTTGATTTGTTCTGATCAACTTACAGAAAGCCATAAAAGGTGAAAATGTAAAGAAACTTTTGCCATTCTACTTCCTTCTTTAACTTGTCTTCATCTGACCCATTTCTTTTATAAGAAATAAGATCCTTTTCTCTACTTCCTTCATCCCAACATGTAAGGTATGTAGAATTGGCTACCAACTATTTGTTGTGCAAGAAAGATAGATGGGAGGAGAGATTGTGGAAGGGAAGATATAACAGCACCTTAATCAGAAAAATGTTTCATCCCAAAGGTGTGGAAAATGGCAGTTGTGTTTCTGTACTCCTGCCAGAATTATTCAGATGTAGGGGATGCATAATGTGATTCTCAGCTATAAATTACATAATTCTGCTGGCATTAGTAGGAAGACATCTATCTATTTGTTGTTTCACTTGTTTCCTGGTGTTGTGGTTTTTAACATCATTTTAACACTAATTTTGAAAGAGAAGATGAGGCTTCACTTGATCCCTCAGTTAGAAAATACTTGATTATTCTTGAGTACCACTTTGATTCTCTAAATGTACACAATGAGTTGGTCTGCTCTACACAGCAACTCTTGGTACTTATAGCAAAGATAATTTTGGCAAGGCCATTGCTGACATGATGGAATGGCTAAATTTGAGTACAGCAGTGAATCCTACTGTCTGTAACCACATTAATAAGTTGCAACTCACTTTTTAGATTATTACTCCTGAAAAGCTGTTTGGGATATTCTTTAAAATCATGAATACGCTCACATCGGAGCAAATTAATTTCAAATTTAATGAAAATCCGGTTGTTATTTATGATAGTAGGTGAAAAGTTTAAATGGCTTTCCAACATTTAGCATGAAGAAAATTCATAATAGTCTTTGGAATCCCTGTGGAAATGGTTATGTAACTTTCTTTCTGTTACATAGTGGTGTCTTTGTCTAAGATGTCCAACAGTAGTGTTCACAGTAAGGAGTGTTATCCCATCTACCTACTGCATGCTTCCCTTGGGAATTCATTCCAGTAATGTTCATCATTATGCACCAATTTTATATGTTGCCTTAATGGTCAAGGCTGCTCAAACTTGGGTGCTCTCTTTCTTGCTACTTCCACCCAGGAAAATGAGAAGGACTGATACTTTGCTGTGTGCTTGGGAATTGAAAACCTCATTGGGTTAACAGGGTTACCGTTCCCAACCCAACTGTCAATCTCAGTCCCTTGGAACATCGGGTTTCACAGGTCAACCCACAGCTTGTTAAGCCATTTCAACAATCTAGAAGTAGTAGATGTTTAGTTAAAATCTTTAAAATCTTTATGCTGTGCAACTTTCATTACATTTTATCTGTTTCCCTACATTCCTTCTTAATATTACTGCCCTCTAACAGAATACATTGCTCTAAGAATGATTAGAAATACCCTTTACTCTCCCCACTGCAACCAATTGACCTCCAAACAGCAACAAGAGAGATCTGGAAAATAACCTCTCTCAAATTTAAACTCTTATTGTAAGTCTGAGTTCTTCCTGGAGCTAGGAGTCACAGTAAAAGGTCAGTGCATTGATACAGGGTATATTAGTGAACTGTACCTCACGTTAGCCCAAAACCTGTAGTGCTTGAGGTAAAAGGAGTGATAAAACGGCTATGAAAACTTTCCTATCAGTATACTCGTTATGTGGGAAGGATGCTTTTGTGATGATACAGGGAATCAAAGTAGTTATTCACAGATTCATTTTTGGTCTAACAATCAATTAATGACCCCAGGTCACAGAACTCTATTTTTTAATACCTCCTTATCTCTAAGCAGCTTAGGATAGTGATGGCCTCTTGGTCTTTTTCTTTCCTTCATTTCTTCCTTTTTTTTTAAAGATGTCAAATGTCAAGGAAATTTATATTTGGGATTTGAAAAAATCTCTGCATCTTACACAAGAACTGGCATGCTTTGATTAATTTTGATACGTTTTAATTGACAACAATATAAAAATTATTGCTTATAGTAATATGTCTAAAATGCTTTCAGTAGCCTGGTAACTTGGCAAGAAATTTACCACTCACATATTATTTAGAGCTGGAGTCCAGCAGAAAAACACTGTTTAACATGAAATGTGAATTTCAGTTTTGGTTCGGCATTGGGAATTTATGTCCTTGCAAAATGCTATCATAACATCTGCTCGTAGTTCCATCCTATGACACTCGTGCTTGTTGAATTCTGAATATATACAGGAACAAGAAATAAATTAAAAGTTTGTCTTGGTTAATAAAGAATTCACTACTACTCTAAATTTAAATTCACTCTGCTTAATTTTTCAGAATATGTGAAATCTATTCCTTAATTATGTCAATTTAACTTTTAGTTTTTAGTTGATATTAATGTTTGAAAAATCTTACCTATAGATTACCAGCGTTCCAATGTAGTAAATTAATTTACAGTTATGCATCCATCTGGAATTTTAAGGCTTAGTTTTAATTTATTTTTTTTTATTTCTGAGATTTTCTTGGTGGGTTTTTTCACAGTTATACATTTTTTTCCTAAAGTGGAGGTGAGACACCACCATCCTCTAGATGTCTTGTGAAGATGGCCAAGTAATGTTTCCGTCTTCCTTATAGCTTTCATTGCGTAGGTCATTGTGAAAATATTTCTCTCCTCTGAATGGATGATTCATTATTTAGGGCTTTAACTGAGAAGTTTTCTCCTAACATAAATATCAATTCATAAAGTTGCAAATAATACCCTTAAACATTGGTAGTGCAATTAAAAGTAATTCCTGAAAGAAGGTACAATCACTACTTTTAGTATAAATCGCTTGTATGTTTTATGGAATTATTTCTATTGAACCTGTTCATAGTACCACCAACTGATATATTAAAGTTCAAATCAGAATATATATGACAAAATGAGAATTTTTACTGGATTTTTTTGTTTTTCCAGACTTACATTTGACACAAGAGTAGATTGTCTTGTTTGAATATGACCTATAATGTATCTATTGCAGTGACTGAATCAGATTTTAATTTTACTTTGTCTGATAGAATCAGCTAATTATTTTTGTGTAGTGTCATTTTATCTGATAACAGCTTTGCTGACTAGAATTTTAAAAGCTTCACCTTAAGAAGTAAACACCAGTGGGAGAACATCACTGTTTTTAATGATAATATAAAAACTTTCAACTTAAATCCTATGTCTCTTCTTTCTTCTAATTTTGTGTGTTATCACTTCACAAGGATCAACATTATTTCACTCTGCTGCCTGGACTTGCTGGGTTAAAATACTTCTACTATGCTGTCTAGCCCTAAAGTTCAACTACATGTTGTTATCCAGGATAAATATAAAGTCACTAAATATTTCTACTACAAATCTACTCCCTATCAAAAGTGAAAGCATTACTTTTTATCCATTTTCTTCTGAACTTAGGCATTCCAAAATATCACTGTCATCATTTCTGGACACTGCATGTGAACTCCACCTGAAGGAAAGTTTGGTCAGAAGAATGGTCAGAATAGGGCAATGTTATTGAGGATTACTGCATTTAAACTGTTATTCAGCTGAAGAGTCGGTTGCCCATACCTCATGAAAATGCTTATATTTCCCTTCTTCTTCAACTTAAAACAATAGTCTTGAGGATTGCATAAAATGTTATTTTATTTACCGCTTTAGATTTCTCCAAGAATTCTATGAGCTTCACATTTGTTTCTTTCAAAATACAGCTTATTTACATTGATAACTTTGAGTGGCTGCAGTCTCTAACTCAAGGATTATTGTTGCTGACATTTAAATTTGGTGAATAAAACACTTGAGTTGTGATATGGCTGGAGTGTGTAAGATAGATAGGCCAAAGATCTTTGAAAATGAGAACCAGACTATGAATTGAAGCTGATATTTCACGGGCCACTTGAATACTAAGCAAGGGACAGATGTCTCTTATCCTACCTTGTTTAGCTTTGAAGACACACAGCCAGCCAAATGATTTTCCAGTCAATTAACACTGCCTCTTAATTGACTGTGTTTTTCCTGCATACTTGGTGCAGGATGGATAGCTATACACATTTGGTCTGATGTGCCGCAGTTGTTTCAGTGGCCTTGATGATAATGTCAACTTGCACAATGACAGTTGTTGATAGGTGATACGACCTTTTAAATATAAAGCTATGTTTGACTATAATTCTAAATTTTAAGCAATAAAATTTACATTTATAGACTGAGAGGAACATCACATCAATAATTTTTTTTAATTAACTTCTTTATAGTAATTCATTTTTCTATGTTCCCTTGAGTAATGCCTGCTCACTCCTACATCTGTTGAAGCTCTTCACCCTGCAGGCAACTGTCACAGAGAAGACAGACACATAACAGTTACATGCTAAATGATTGGATACATTCTTTTTAGGAAAAAAAAGTCTCTTCCAAAGTAAATTGTGTCATGGATAATGTGATATGTTTTCATCTTTCCCCATGATTTTTTTTAATTCAGAGACAAGTTTTTAGGAGAACTTATCCTAGTGTTTTAAACATTTTAACCTTGAAATTGTCTTATATAATGAATGGATAGTTTCATGTTAATGTGTGTATTGTGCCCCCTGTACATAATGTACGTATTGTACCTTCTGTTTAGGGCTGATTATTTACAACCCTAAAAACATTTCATGCTTAAAAAAAAGTCAAATGTACAATTATTTAAAAATACTAAAGTTCTTAGAGAAAAGGTATTATAAAAGACTGGCCTGTCTAAAAACTTACTCACAGTACTAAAAAGTATTCATCAGTAAAATATGTTAAAAGTTCATATTTACCAATACAGTCCATCTAAATTGTCCTTTCATTGCCTAATAAAATGTAGGATACCAGCTATCTAGTATTTCTGACACTTGACTGAAATATGGAATATATTTCTTGGAACATTATTATAACAGAACTTTCAGATGCTTTGCTAATTTATAAATGAGATGCATTTATTATATCTGTATGTATTATATTTATTTTTAAAAAGAAGCAGTTAATCTACTGCTGAGAAGCTCTGAATGTCAAGTATTAAAATTGCAACTTAATTTGAGTCTTTGAAACATAACAAAAAACGGTGGGAGACTTAAAACAGATAAATATTTTGATATAAAAAATCAGGTGGTTTTTAATTTTTATCATATAGTTCACAAACCCTTGGTGAGACTAGTTATGTTGGAAACAGTGCTCCTTTATTTTTGTGTATGTTGTTTGAAACCATTTAGGGTCCTAATTAGAGACCAGTAGAACATACAAATAACAGGCATCCTTAGTAAAGGTCTCAATATTTTAGGACATCTGAACTACACAAACTTTATTAAGATGAAGAAGAAGAGAAAAACAGAGCTGCAGCAAATTCTTTGCCTTTCAAAGACTGAAAATTATACAGTGAATGAATTATCTTGTATGAAATTAATATTTATTTCAAAATACATGATGAGGTCCCTTTTGTCTCATCCTCATAATTTATAAACACTAAAGAAAATGTTCCATCATATTACTATGGGACAGCCTGTCTCTTTCAGTCTACTTTGAGCTTTGAGACATATTTAAATAACAAATTTGAACTTGCTTGACATGTAATTCTACCTTAAATAAGCTATAATATTTTAAACACATTTTCCAAAAGTCTTTGTTACATATCATTGCAGCTCAAATATCATGCCTGAAAAGAGTTTTGGAAACTTTGACATTGTCATCTGACCAACCAAACCATGTTTGAAATTGTTATCACTACTGCATTTGTAAGTGAGCTCAAAGCTCAGTGCAGACAACCTGACAGGCAGCTTCTTGGAAGGATTGTGTCTTAGTAACCTTAAACATGGCTTTTCCTTTTGAACACTTTAGTAGTTGAGATAAAGTGGAAGCATTTTGGCAGCCCTACAGCCTTTGATCCAGGCTGTGAGAAAAATAGTACTGAAATACCCCTAGTCCTGAATTTTATAAACCATTCTAGGATGACAGTTATCTGTCCTTTCCCCCTTTTTCCCCTCCACAGTTAGTACAAGGATTCCATTTGAAATGCAAACTTCATGAGGCAAAGAAAAACACTAATCCTAAAGTGCTATAGAGGCCACCATAGAGATAAAAGAATAATATATTTTGTCTTACTTCCTACATTTGCTGCAATTTGCTCATTCTCCTTGTAAAGTTGTAATATACAATTAAGCAAATGTCATTAAATTATTATGAAAATACTTCCGTATTTCCTTTTGCATTTCAGTAACCATTAATATAATGAAATTAATCCCAACTTTTAAATAAGATGTTAGCCAGGGAAGTGGTGGATTATTCATGATATAGCTTGTCAAGGGCCTTGATAATATAATCTAACACCTTCCACAACTTAAAACAAATATTGTCTGGAGTGCCCTTCCAACCTAATGTTTTCTGTGATCCTAGGATCTTCTCCATTCCTTTTTTTGTTTCCCATCACACCCACTCTTGTTTCTCCCTCTTTCTAGCCCCAGCCTCAATGTGTCCTGAGCAGCTGTAATTTTTGTTTCCTCCTAAAACCTATGCTCAATTACAAGTTTCATGGCTATTCCACCCTCAGCAAATATTATGACTGTGAGATACCCATTTACAAGAGTAAATGCCACCACTGTGTCACCTCTAAGAAGACATGGGAGGTAGGCTGAGTGAGTCCTGATCTTGCCTCTGGTGCTTGTGCCTAGGTCTCTTTTATGCATGTTCCTTGGCTGGTAGAAGGTACTTGGCAGGATGGAACCGAGAACCCAACCAGGCACTCTTTGAGAATTCAGGTTCAATCCAACTTCATAGATTCTGTTCAGTGCAGTACAAGATTATGACCAGCTCAACTTGGACAAGAAGTTTGTCAGGCCCACCTGTGATTTGGGCAGCTGTAATCTGCTGTCACTGAGCTGACAATGTCACTATCGATGTTGTGTACTCTGCCACAATTAATATTTCAGACTCTAAGAGAGCCATCTCAGTGTCTTCCTTCCTATAGTGCTGGCCAGGATCTACAAATACATTGAGTTGGGTTGAAAAGTCATATAGATAAGGCTACATCATGAAGAAATTGCATCCAATTCATTGTTTTAGTAATCTCTCCTCTCCCCTGCACAGTAATTTCTGCAGACTGCATGACATTCAGACAGTGGAACTCCAAACCATGCTGCAGAAAAACAAATTTTAATTAATTGCAAACATTTACTTCCATTTTCTTGCCATTATGTCCCATCCAAGGGCAAAGAGTTCTGTCACAATGAACAGCCACAAGAGTGAGGAGAAGGTCAGTGAGTAGTGATCTAAGCAAGCTGCCCAAGATCTTAGTATGACAGGATTTATTTGGATTTTTTGTGGATCAAAAAGCAGCAAAATCTAACGACTTCACTGGACTTGACTACATTGGAACTGGTATAGAAGTGTTCTCATTGCATCACTCCTAACAAAATCCTAAAGGTCCTAGTCCTGATCTCAACAAAGCAATTAGGACTTAGCTTGATTAATAAACTTGATAACCTATTATGATCAGTTTAAAGCTCATGTTTCTTGACAAAAACTAACCTTTCTCTAGAAATATTGGTAGGATTTGCATCCCTCAGATTTCACCCCTCTATGTGGGTATGCATGAGCTGGCAGTAGCTGTTGGCACGTGGATAGACCTGTGTTCTGTTCACAGGACTTGTGAGGACTGCTTATCCAGACGGCTCTTGGGTGTGAATAAACGGTTGTTGCACGACCGTAGCCTTTCTCTCCCCTAAGCCCAAGTATGCAAATAAAAACTCTGTGACTGTAGCTGAAGGCAAAAGGCCAGACACTTGCCAGAAATGGAGGTGAGAAATCAAGCCAAGGAATCTCAATCAGAGTGGAAAAAACTGACCTCCAGCCTGGTCCTTTTTTCTCCCAGGCAACAGAGGAGAATCTCCTATTAATATTCCCAGACAGGCATAGCCAAAATGTTAGGAGAGCATCATGTATTTGTGCTTGTCTTTATAACGTATTCTTGATTTTCAGGTATACTATTTTTAATTGCAGTGTAAATTGCAACATTTTAAAATATATTAGTGTATCTCAACGATATTCTCAAATTGCATTTTGTTTATTATAAGGAAATAACTGTAATCTTAAATTACTACCTCTGGTTCAGACTTTCAAACTCTTATTTTTCCTCTCTAAAATCCCAGCTACTAGCCTGAAATATCTGATTTTCCCAAGCAATGAAGAAACTCCCCCTCATGTGTTATATATTTGCTTCATGTTTACCATTAAAGCTGCAAAAAAGATAGTAAAAAAAAAAAAAAGCTCAGTTATTAATATCAATGTGTGGTCTTATGATTTTGGCAGCAAACAGACATGCTGAGTCTTCATCTGTAAAAATGAGGCTAAAAGAGAAGCTGCACTTCAATTTATGGCTAGACTGGACAGGTACAGTATCTGAGTTTTTAATGTTCTAGAGCATAATAGATACCATGTATAGAGTTGATTCAATGAAAGCTGCTATCATGAATAATGATCTTATGAAGTCTAGTCTTCCAAAAATTCATTGAAAAAAACCTTTAGAAAGGTATTTGAACTAAGAGTGCCTGAGATCACAGCACCAAGTTGCTTTCCAATGAATATTGTGTTAAATTCAAAGCTTCCATGCTCTGTGAGATTGACTGAAATTTCCTGAGAGACTTCTTCTCCCTACGTGGTCATAAGCATTTGCACAGCTGCTAAAGGTTTTTGGCAGCTGCCCACAACTGTGGAACCACATCTGGACTAGATCTAAGTAGTCATAAATTTCAGTATCTTCAGAACAAATCAGTGAAACCTACTTCTCTCACCTAGCAGTACCAAAGCCAAAAAATAAGCCAATTGATTCCTGCTGTCAGGAGGGATGGAAAGAGAAAAACAGAGACCCTTTTGTCTTCTCTTTAGAAGATATGTAAGATGTTTTAATAATTTGATAAAGGAACAGAATATAAATTTAGAATATAAATTTGGATAGCTAAAGCCTAATCTGAAATATAAGACAAAACCAAAGGAGTTAATTCAATTTCAGGGATTCAGAAAATAAAACCTCACTTGATTTAAGTCATAAGAGCAAAATGTGAAATTAGATTTTTACAGACTTTCTTTGTTCACAATAATGTTTTCCTAAGGAGAATCATGTCTCTTGAAAAAAACACTAGATTATTATCATATTTTTAATTGCACAGTTGAATAAAGTCAGTAAACAACAGTATGGTTTGCTATGCAGCTTGCCCTTGAATAACTCTAAATTTTGGAGATAATTAAAATTTAAACTTCTAAAGTGAATTTGAATCCCACATCTATGAAATATATAACTTTATATATTTCATGAGACTTTCTTGATTAGGTTGACATTATACTATTGTTTGAAATGGGCCTCATAAGGTGAAATTGAGATGCTGAGAATAAGAGGAAATGTATAATTTATAAACTCTACTTAATAAAGCATATGTTAAGTACAGTTCTGTGTGGAAAAGTCTTTTAAGGTTATTTATAGTTTGATTTATTATATTAGAGTTCTTCTTAATAATAGAGTTATCTTACCATTGTAATTGAGCCTATCTGTCAAGATTACAGAGGACATTTTACATATCCGAAGGAAGATGGCAAGGCAGAGCTACGAATCAGCAGCAAGTACCAAAGTTAGGATGACAATCAATACTATTGAACCACAGCAGTTTCTTAACTTAAATTTTCCAAATCATTTGAGTCTGGATATATGCTTAATGTTTGTCCAAATCAGAATTGCCAGTCAGATAAGAATGACGGCAACATCAATTGCTCAGAGTTTTTTAATAACTATTTCAAAAGCTATTGAGTCAGCCAAGAGAAGACGAGAGGAAGAACCCACTACTCCTGGACAGCTGCATATAGAGAACAGATATTTGAAGAACAATCTCTCTGCATAAATGATATCTGTGTAATTCAGAGTGAAGCAAAGAAGACAGTCATATGACCTACTGATTGGTAGTAGAAATGTTTTCAGTCAGACCCTGACATAATCTTTTTTTAGCTCCCAGCAAGCCCAGGTTCCTACACATGCCATGATACAGCTTCTTTTTCTTTGTCAAAAGTTTGGTTCCCTATACAGTAGTGCCATCTCCTCCCTATCTCAGCTTCTGTAGGAACCACTTTAGTTTGGAACTTAAAAATCAGATTTTTAAAGGTATTTAGTCACTAAATTGCATTTAATCCATTGAAATCAGATTTTCATGTCTTCATGTATTTATCTAAGAAATTCTTCAAAATTGAAGTGTAAAGTTTCTGTCAGGTCAAACTTCATGTTGGCATGTAAAGCATTATACTGAGTCATGATGAAATATTTGCCCACTAGTAAAACAAAAAAAAAAAATGCAGTTGAAAAAATTAAGGAGAGGTGTAGTAGAGAGAAAAGATACAAACTTTGTGTGAAAGAAAGAGATAAACAGGGTATATTTGCTTTTCTCTTCACTCTTTGTTCTGGAGCGATATTATCAGTTATAATAGTATTTTAATGAAAAAAATGAGAAGGAAGTGATGTGACAAGATGTGAAAAGTTGCTCAAAATTTTGCTCAGATTTTGGAGAGTGGAGAAGAAGCAGAGTTGAATTTTCCAGGAAATCTACTGAGAGTTTCCTTCTACTGGTTCTTTTCCTTTGAAAATCATATTTAATTTAATTTAATAATAAATAATATTTTATATTATGAATCATAATAATATATTATATAATATATATTATATAATATATAATATGTATATGAATATATAAAATATATAATAATAATAATTATATATTAAATATATAATTATTATATTATAATTATAATCCTTATAACACATTTCACCTCATTTCAGGAGGTAAAACAATGCTGTAAAAACAGGAAAATTGAAGACTAAATATTATTTTTGATTGATTCATTGATTGTGTAGGAAAATAGGGTTTGCTGTTGGTTTTTGAGGGGGTGGGGTGGGGGTTGAGTCATTTGATGTGTTATTTTTATGGTTCACTTTCAAAACAAACAATTATGCAGGATTAATGTCAAGGAATCCTGGATGTAGTCTCATTAGTTTGTCTATTGCAAAGAAAAAAATCCATTTATATGAAACTTTTATTAATCAGAATTTTTTTTTCTTTTGCATTGTTTTCAGCTGGTTAAGTACATGTAACAGTATTGCAATAGAATCTCAAACAGAACTCTCCTTCTCATATTGTTTCAGTAAGTCCAGCTTCATAATGACAGAGACGATCATAACACAAGAGTGTTTCAATTATGCATAATAAAGTGACTCTAAAGACTTTTAGCAAAGCACAGAGGGATCTATAATTAACAGAAGCAGCTAGGGGGTTTTGGTCACACACAGTTTTTGTAGCAAAAGAGTGATAGAACTGTGGAAATCAGAAGAGTGTCTTTAAAAAGGGATTTTGGAAACCAGAATCACAGCTGAAGATGAATCCTTTGCCCTCCTGCACTATTATTCTCATCTCTAAATTTTCCACTTCTAGATTGATATATACTTACATATATTCTATTATGTTCCTGTCTACATCTTACCCCCACCTCACAAAAATCAGAAAACAAGCTTGAGGCCAGTACCTATAAGTAAAGCTCTCAGGCATTATTTACACTATTAATACTGTTATTTGAATATAACATTCAAAAAATTTTAATTTGTGGTGCATTGAATAAATATTCCCAGCATGTCCTAATCAATTCAGTAGGTAAAAATATTCAGTAGGTATCAAAGGTGAATAAAAAATACATATGGGCCATATAGAGTAGATATTAGTTTCTGAAGTCACTAAAAAAATCAATACACATATTTGATACTTTCCCAATAATAAAGTCCTGTTTTACTAGTCCTCATGCTCCTAACCAACAATAATTTCTGTGCTGTGAAACTATTTAGCCTCTCCTTCTGTTTTAATTGAATGAAAAGCAGTTAAAACATTACTATTTTTCTATGCTAGTAGTGAAATAATTTTGGGGAAATTCTTTGAAGTTCTTGTGAAAAAAGACTTGTGTATGTGAGATGTTATCTGATGAAACAGTAGTACAAGTCATTTAAAATTTGTGAGAAAACAAATTTGTCCTATTGTTATCACTCCAGATTATGGGATCATTCATTTTTTTGATTTTTGTAATTTACTGACTTCACACTACTACTACATAATATTGAACACATTATTTAAATAAAGTATTTGGGAAGTGAGTTAAGACTTCTCAGGTCTTATCTAAATCTTACTGAAATTGAAAATCTATGGAAAAGACTTATATGAAAAAGATTTTTGGAAGGGAGCATCAAATTTTTCGTCTTTCTTTTTGAGGCTGGCACAAATTAACTTTACTAGAAATGGGTTTTTTGGATTTTCTGTAAAATGCTTTCTAATCCTTATAACCCTTTTAAATTGATGGCAGAGTTTAAATTGCATGTTACCATAAATATCTGCATAGCAGTAGAAGGAAAAAGAAAAAAGATTTTTTTAAACTTAATTCTGTAGAAATGCATTGTATTTTCAATCTGTACCTATTTAGATGAGTCTTTTGAATCAGAGTACAAGGTTCACTTACTGTGTTTCATGTATATGTCATGGCCTCAGTTCTCCATAGTTCCATTCCACTGAATGGTTGATTCTTGATAGAAAATTTAGACATGTTGGGTAGATTTAGCTGAAGATTTTCATCCTCTGGCAGTGAAGTAGTTAGCTGCATTTGTATTTACTGTAAGTGTAATTAAGTTTCAAAATTAACACTTTAACACTTCATTAAAATCAGTGGACAACATTTACACTTCTCGTCTGATTTTCCATTATTTTGGGCTGCTGATTGAATGAATGATACATATTGAGGACTTTATTTTAGAACAGAAAATAACCTTGAAGTCCATAAGCAAATTCTTGAGATCCATCCTTGGTCAGTCTTCATTCATATTCATGGCTATGTGACATATTATTTACAGTAAGATGCATTTATTCAATAAATATTAAAGACTTTAAGTTTGATTTCTTATTTTATTTGTTTAGGGGTTTTCATTTTGTTGTTTTGTGGGGGTTTTTTGTTGATGTTTGTTTGGGTATTTTTTTTGTTTTCTCCCTGAAGTGAAGGGGAACGCATCTTTAAAATGGGGTGGGGAAGAAAATATCTTAAGACCTCTGTGATTGTGGCAAGACTTAGATCTTAAGTAATAGACTATCCTTTGGAATTGTTTTTAACTTACAGTGTTTGATTAGAAGTTTTTGCATAAAGACAAATGATAATCATATTTGAACTAAATGAATTTTCTGCCTCATGAGAGTATTTGGAGATTATCACTGCCACTTCCAAATGGACGTATATTTCTCTCATGTAACTCAAGAAGTATATGTGTTGTCACGTAGCAGTGGAGCACCAGAGTTTTGATAGACTTTATTTTTCCCGCACAAATCCTTTAAGAAAGTTTTCATTCCTGAGATTACATTATGATTATAATTTTGAGATCCAGAATTATAGTGACAGTGCTGTTATAAAGGTTGTGTGTTAAAGTGTTGGAAGATATCTGAAAGAAAACACGAATTGCCAGAAAAGTTATGTATCATAATACTATGAAATAAAACTGAAGTTAAAGCAGAGAGGTTAAAAAAACCCCAAGAATTGCAACTTAATATACACGATAAATTCCATTATATAATACTTGATGAGTATTGTGCCTGTGCCTGTTTATAGGGTGAAAATTGAGGAACTTGGAGATACTGGAATGACAAGAAACATATAAAGGAACCACAGAAAAGGGGAAATTCCAAGAGCTTAATAACACCACTGGAAAAATGCCAGATATGTATTTAAAAAACTCCTATCTACAGGCTGGAGAAATTATTCTAAGGAGCCTTAGGTAGCAATGTATGTATTGGATCATATTTAACTATGTGATTTTCTTGTGGGTAAATGTTTTCATGAGCTCTATTCTAATGTTTTACAAGTAAAGTAAATGTATGAGGGCAGTATAATTTATTTTCTAATGAGGGATCAAGTAGTTTATTTCTATTGTACATGTTATTATAGTGACTGTAACATGCTGTGAGAGAGCAGAATGATGAGCAGTCACATCTTGCTAACACATATTAGATGATAAACAGATGGAGACTATGGAGATATTCCATGTTAGGACATGCAGGAAAAATTATTTCACAACTGTAATTAGCATAAATTACTTTTTAAAAGCTTTGGGGTTCTTTTGTTTTGTTTTGTTTTGGTTTGGTTTTTTTTATAGTCTCCTCCTCTGCCCCTTAATAGCCATGACCTTGGAAGCTTGAGTCCTCAAGATCAGCTACAATTACGATGGGTGGATGAAGCCTTAGAGGTTAGAAGTTTAGTTTGGAGAAGTACCAAGAAATTTGGATACTAATCTCATATTTATCCAAACTAATCCTTGGAGGTCCCTCTCCTTCCTCTTCCACATCTTTCTTCCTTCTACCCTCAAGACTGACTATGTCTTTTTTCAGGCTTCATGCTTGCACTGACACTGTCCTTTCACACTCGTCTTGGAAATTTCACATCTGGTATTGCTTTATGCTTCCTGTTATTTTAAAATCACATACAGTGGGATCTCCCTGAGTCAGGGATTTCTCACGAATGCTTAGCTTCTTGCCCTAGTGAAGTCTTAAGTCTGGTGAGATTTGAAATGATGAAAAGTGAGACAGAATTGTCAGGGCCATTAACTGAATTTGATAAAAAAATTCTGTTCAATTTAAGGTCAAAAAAAGGGTTGATGAGACCTCCAGTCTGATCCCCTGTGTAAAGTAAGCAACAGATTTTTAGCTCCTGATTGCTGCATTGAATCCAATAATTTGAGTTTTACTGAAGTATATTTTCCAGCAAACCATCCAGTCTTCACCTAAATACAGCATGAGGACTTCTCTCATCCTCGGTGAAAGCTACTCATTCTTATTATTTTACTTTTTTAAATATTTGACTTTGTCCTCTTCAGCCTCTAAAATATTCATTTTGTCATTCAATATTGAATTACTTGTCTATGGTATATGCTTGTCAATGGTTTGTGAGGACACTTGATGGTACTCTAGAAATGGAACTCAAACATGGTGAAGTCTTAAGATGGAAATTTTTCCTCTTTCCGTAACAACGGTAAACTCATAAACCTGAATGAAAATAAGAGGTAAACATTCAAGTAAAAGGGTCAGAAGTTAAGGAAGTTGTGAGAGTCAAAAGCATTGTGATGGCAAAAGGGAAAAGTGAGATTTTCTTCTCATGCCTATCTTTACCAGGACACACTCTCTGCACCAAACTGGAATGACTACGTTTAACTTTTCTAATGTCTCACCTAATTGTAGCTCCTTATCCCTGCAAAATCATATCTATAACTTTGGCTGTACATGATTTGAATTGGTTCAGTCATCAAGTGATACAGATAACTTCGCATGACTGCCTGTCTTCATTATTTACCAGTGTGCCAATCTTTGTGTCATCCCATAAATTTTATCAGCTCTGATTTTATCTTTGCTTTTCATAGAATTGATAAATATTGAAGGGTGTCAAGCCTAATATGAACCCCTACTGCAACTGAGAAGCACTCTCAGTTGACCAGGATTCCTCACTGCCTGCTACTTTCCGACATGTCAGCCTATTCTAAACCTACTTGTTTTGATTTAGCTTGGTGAAATTGTACCATGTTAAGTTGCATTGTTAGGAAGTAAGCAGTAAGAGACGTATTCAGACAGTTTCTAGACACATTAAGTATTCAGGGAAGTGAGAGGCTAACTGTGTGGCTGAAAACATGTGGAAAACATCATGGACTGGATTTTCTTATGGACCTGTCTGTGTCTGAGACAGCACCCACAGGCTAGTCCCATAACATCACATAACATCACATGCAGTACATACCTTCAGCCTGAGCAGAGTAGAAGAAACTGCTGTTCCAGCTCTCACAGCTGACCTAGGACAGAACAGATGTTCTGCATTTCAGTAGTAAGGAAAACATTTTGGAAAACCAAATGTTCTCACAGCATCTCATCTAAACAAGTCCTACTAAATGCAATTTTTTTTTTTTTCAGATGAATTATCTAAAACAATTGCCCAATAAAAGGGAGAAACTCAAAATTCTAGAACTGGATATTTTTTAATTACCTGCCCATGGATTCCAGGTAAAGATGACATATAAAGTAACAAATATTACTACATTATGTGTAAGTTTAATCTTGAAAATTCCTGTGAGAGGAAAAAATAAAAAGAAGGGTATGCCAATAACCAAATAATCTCTTTCAAAATATCTGATTTTTTTAATGCTGTTGAGAATTTATAGATTTGCTATTATGTTAACTTTTATTTTAAAGGATCACTGTATTGATCCAAAATAATCATATTAAATGTTCATATAAACCCTATCAAAATGGCATTGCCTATTAGAAAAACAACTGGTGTTCTACACAGCAAGGTTTTGAGGAAAATGCAGACTAACTACTTCTGCTTGGGATTTGGTAGCCACAAAGTGACTTGGACTTTGGCCAGAATATTATAGTAAATAAGCTTTCTTTTATGAAAAATGCCATGAGATTTTTAATGGCAAGCCAATCAGGAGGAGATGAATTTTACCTCTCTTCCAAAAACAGCTTAATGAAACTGGTAAAAGTTTACTCTGTTTACTCTGTTTACTCTGAAGGAGTAAACTGAAAGGAGTTTTTAGAAACTGAAGGAGTTTTTAGAAATGTGCCTCACTGACTCCTCTAAATTATATTTCAGAAAAAATAAAAAAATATCTTTTTGTTTTTCTCTTTTCTCTATTAATTCATAAAAATGTAGCTATTTATTTAATATGTTGATTTAAAGTCTTTATTAGCAATAACCTTGTTTAAAAATAAACTGATATACTTGTCTGACAAAATAAGCACACAGATGTTCAACTTTTTAATAAAATATTTTATCTAATGTGTGCAAATATTTTATTTGTAATACTATTTAGATGAGCAGAACAGAAGCTCAATTCATATGCTCCATATTCATAAATGAAATGAAAATTAAATTCATATGAGCTTTTGAGCTCATGTGATGGATTAATAGATTTTGTTTGGATATGAAGTTGCTGCAGATAACAAGTTATCCTTGTGACTATAGAACTGCTCTCCTGCACTAGGGAGTAAAGCTCTTCCTTTATCCCTGAAATACTCCAAGCAATATCAGTTTTCTCAGTTGCTGTGTAAGGGATCCATAGCTAGTCCTTTATATTTCATTTCCATTTCCTCATCTTTGTAGATCATCCATAGACTTCCTTCAGGCTACGAATATGGTAGGAAGTGCTATTCCCACTCCCCTCTTTTTAGTTTCTGTTTTGCAGAATCCTTTGGTTTAGGGAGAAGTTTTGGTCTTATGCATGTTCCCTGCCACTTGAAGCCACTACCTTCTGTTCTTTTCTGTGTAGTTTCTCTTCCTACCTCCTCTGGTTTGTTCCACTTCCCTAGGTGAGGAGCAAAAGTGGAAAAAGCAGAGGTTTCCACTCAGTTGTAAGACAGGATGCACTCTGTGCACTAAGCAGAGAGATTTTCAACCACAGCTACACAAGGCCATCTTTAGAGCCTCAGGTGCCCCAAGCAAGACTAGGTAATCGTGCCCTGGGATGAGGTCAAAGTTGGTATAACAGACAGTTTCAGAACCAAAAATGAAAGCTTTTGTATCTCAGTTCAGAGGAAAGACAACTATTAGAAGTACATCTCAGTGTCACATTGTTAGGCAGAGATGTTATTAACATCACTGATGTACATGTGTAGTAAGCCAGAGGCACAAAAATGCTTCTGTCTGGTTAAAATGTACACACTTGGGCAATGCCAGTGGACATTTTACACTTAAAGGGACAGAAGAGACTTTCTGTGGTAGACAAATGATCTCAAAGAATACTTGCCCCTATCAGTGCCCCTTCCACTTTGGTATCCCATGTGGACACTTGTTTAGAGTTCCCCTAAGGCTGACCCTGCAGCTAGAGTGTGTACAGAACAAGATTGCCTACTGTATGAGAAGGAGGAGCAGAGGGTTCAGGCCCCTAATCAGCAATGACATTTCTGTTTCCTGACACTGCAGAACGAGGAACAAGGGGTCATTCCACGTAGGAAACTCAAATGCAAACCTGCCAATTAAGGGAAACTTATAGTTAGAAGGAATGTCACAAGCAAAGAGACAGAAACACATAAGAAGAACAAAGGCATTTTTAAAGATAAGTGAAGAAAATAATCAAGAACTGACGCTCTAGGGAATTAGAAAAAAAAACCAACAAAACAACCAAAACGTACAAGTAAAAAACAAACTGCCACCAAGCCCAAAGCATCTCTGCATGCCCTGACAAAATAGTCTTAAAATATATCAAATATCCAAAAAGAAAGTATGAAAATGAGGTTGCTGAGTATTAGATTGAACAAACCAGAGATCAGAGATTACAGATGCTATAACATGTACAATTCTGTCATAAAGGGTGGACAACACAGGACATAGGTTATCCCTATAAGACTAGTTAAACAACATGAACGCTTTACCCTGAACCTTAAAATTAATTCCAATTGTGAAAAATTTCAGAAAAAAATATAAACCTATTCAAGTGCACACCTGAAGAATGTAAAAATGAGAAGAAAGGGATAAAGCTCACTTTTAAATTTTTTTTTGTTTTTTTTAGTTTGATAATCTCCTCTCTCTCCTTTTCCCATCCTGGACTATTTCAATATAGTGGTACAAGTTCTTTCCTGCTATGAATATAATCAAAATTAGAAGAAACACTTGCCATATCCAATTATCTTAACTAGATTTAATGCTGGATAATGGAACAAAGACTGTGTAAAATAAAACTTGAAGTAAATAGTAGGAACTCACTTACTGTGGAAATAACTGAAAAATTGATCTTATACCTCAATATTTGCAATTATATTTAAATTTTGATAATTTTAAAAAATATATATTTTTACAAATTCAATTTTTTTTTCTTTAAAGACAGTTTTGTACTTGTTTCTCTCAAAAAAAATTATGAAAATACATTAAAAATTGAAAATAGTTAGATTTACAGTGGTTTAATGCTAAAAAGCACCTCTATATATGAAACACATACTTGAAGAATTCAGTGGAATTGACTGAGAATAGAGAATATGAATTTTTAAGATTTTGAAATTTGATAGGTTGCAATGTTTCAGTTTTGCAATCCTATTCTCTGACTTGCATTCAGAGATGGTTTTAATATTTTCTCGGTTTTAACATTTTCCACTGGTGTCAGAACACAGTCCCATAAGAACAGCAGGGATGTATCACTTGAGTTTTCTTTTTTCCAGTGGGAAGCCTCCATGAATGAGGCTTGATCTCAATGCCAGCATAGGATTCAGCACTCTAGACTGGTGATCTGTGACAGTATTATAATAAAACTTTCAAAGACTAAAGAGAAGAGAAATAGCCTTTAATCAAGAATAGAAAAGAGTTGTTATCAATTCCTCCAATTTATTTCTTGCAGCTCTGTATAATGCCAGTTTTCTCCTGGGGAAATTTCTGGACTGTATATAAAGATACTGAAGAAATGAAAACTGTTGCAGTTGATCACTTGAATCTCTTTCCTTTCTGTGAGAAGACAACGGAGATGACACCACATATTTTAATAAGACATGGTCATCTATTTAAACCCAAATTGAGTGTATAAATTTTGGACTCTGTCTGAGCCCAGTCAAGTTTATAATTCAAGTATTTTACTTAGTAATTACTACCTGTATCTCAAGAAAATAATGTCAGTTTTCTACTGTCTTACATGACTGGCTTCGATTTTTGTTGCTAGAAGAGGTAGAGATGCCTCAGCTAAGCAGAACCCTACAGTAAGAAATCAAGAAGGTATTTCTTCTGTCATTCATAGCAACGTGTTACAATGTTTATTTCTGTATTAGGAAGAAGAATTCAGACAGATCAGCTGGAAGAACTCCTAGCTGTTGTCCTTCTGACAGCTGACTTTCTGAGAAAGAAGATGCCCCTTCTTTCTGCTTAGAGCATGTATTGATAATGGCAATGCAAAAGCTTAAGATTTAAATAAATTACATTTTCTTAAGATTTCTATGCACTGCTAGGGAGATAATGAAGTTTTTCCTTTTTGTATTGGACTGATTGTATGTCCTGCTTTTTGTGAAACCTTTCTGATTAATGACTGAGTACATTACATTACAGTATGTAAAACAGTACATTAATCCTTTGTTTTACTTTTAAAGTGAAGAATTTAATAAAAAATTAATGCATATTTTGTCTGCTATTACAAAATAAAAATGGTATACATTAATATTACAGAAATAAGTTGGATTATTTTTTAAGGGAAAAATTAAGTATTGTTTTTAACATGACAGTACTTGAAGCATCTCTGTATTGCTAATGTGATAAGAATAACTCCAGATGAGTGAAAAAATATAGATGGAATATTTTTAATTTAAGTTTAAGGCTGGTATCATTTAGGCTGGTATTAACTACGTAAGTTAAAGAGGAAAATACTAATGAGAGAGGAAATATTATCATTGTAAGACAATAAATCTTAAAATGTTCTATTTCTTTGGTTGTTCATTAAGTGAAATAACTTGCACCTCTAGGACCCTTTTCAAATAAATGTGTATCTCAAAGAGCTATTACACACAAGCACTGGAGAGAAGATATGGAAAAGGAGTGTGGCAGAACTTGTGAACCAGCAACAAACTTGTCCCAGGCATTTGTGAGTCAGAGAATTGTATGCAATGTATTGCAAATAAAAGCAAACTCTTGATCACTGTCTTGGGTATTGGGGAAAGCAAGAATACAAACAATGTGCCAAATACATACATTCTCCCCTTCTCCAGAGTTAATTCCCCTGGTGTTCTCCAAGGCTTGCATAGAGTTGATGAAAACTCCTCTGGTGAGGCAGTGAGGTGAGGAAAGGAGGCTGAGACAGGGCAGTCCCTCCAGGGTGGGTGGATGCTCCCCTTGTCCCACCCCTGCACACCTCTGCTGAGGGGACCATGGCCTCCTGCAAAGCTCTGGCACACCCCGAGGTGCTCATTTCTGTGCCAGAGCTGCTGGGAATCCTTCCTGGCTAGCACAGAGCAGTCCCATGCCCACCACCCCATGGGCTCCAGCTGCTGTGGGTGAGCGCAACTAAAGGCGTCAGCGCTCGTTCTGGGGCACAGCACTAACATACCCCTGCTTCCAGTAACTGCTGATTTTTCACAATATATTATACAGAATCAGGCTGAACGTTGTGTTTTAACAAGAACACTCCAAACATAAATCCTCATTACTTTTACAGAAGGTTTTAAACAAAATACGTAATGACTTCTGCACCCTCTGCTCTCATGAGAAGCTCAGTTGACATCTACAGTGCTGTGTTAGGATTATATTATGTTTCATAATGAAACTGGAGAGTATTTTGTCTTATCTCTAAAACATTCTTTGGCTTAGAGAAGTCTGGGTTTCATCTTATATTTACAAGCATCTGAAAGAAAAAGAAGCTAAGTATCATTTGTATCAAGCAATTTTATTTACACATACATTTATTATTGATGCATATATTTATAGAGCTGAGAGTAGACTAGGAAGCATATAATAAGTTTTCAAAAAAAAGAACATATAACGTACTTGTCTACAAGTTTACACTTGTGGTTAAAAAATCTATTGTACATTCTGAATTTTAATCCATTTATATGTATATGAAATGCTTTTCCTATATTTCAGACTAAGTGTAATCATATTGTTGTCTAGAAGCTATTTATAATTTTTTTGTATGCAATCAACATGTCACATAAAGGTGGACTATATTCAAGCAGCTGAATACTTCCTGATATATCTGTTAGGGATGTTCCAGTTTGGCTACTTGATAGACCTATAACTTATCCCAGAAAGAGAGAATATGTTGATATTTTCTATGCTGTATGTCTCTTGAGTTTGTGAATATGCTTCAGGAGAACATGGCTATATCTTTACTGCAGCAACCAGGTGCTGTGGGTCACTTCTGGAGATGGGAGGATGGGCTGGAGCTTTGTTTCAGCCTCTTATGAGCACTCTGAGAGTTATTGGTGCTTTGCACGATCTTGCCCAAACAGATTGAGATGCTGCAAAGAGGAGAGAGTCAAAGATGTCAGGTCTTGTAGAGAAGAAAAATTATTGTGCACCCACTGTTTTCTCTATCCTTCTTTCTGCTCTTAAGATGTACATATCACCTCCACCCACCTGCAGAACTAAAAACTCCCCATATAACTCTGAGGTATGAACCGGGAAATTTAAATGAGCAAACAGCAAAAAAATAGGTCAAGCTTCTCAGGCTTTGAGTTGAAAGGAAAAGATTGCAATCCTTGGTCAAGGCTTTTTTACTGCTCAGCTTTTGGAGAAAACAAACTGAATTATGCTTAAGGAGCAAAAAGGAATTAGTCCTGAAATTTCCCTCTAAAGAAAAAAAAAGTAAATAAGAATACCATGCTAAGGAATTAAAAAAAAATTGTCTTGCAAATAATAAAATGTAATGGACTTTGTTTCTGATATAATTTTCTAATTCTGTTTTGATGGATTCTGCATTTAGTAAGTAAATTTTTATGGTTTAGTGGTAGGATCAAGACATTAATCATACGTTAATTACTTGTTATTTAATTTTGAGTCTCTGATAAAAAAAAGGGCAGAAAAATAAAACAAAAATATAAGACATGAATTAAAACTCAGTGGAACCACAGAAACTACTCCAGATTTACATTGCTTTAGTAACAGAAGTAGATATTCCTTCTGTTCTTTGTACAAATTATTTTAAATTAAATGAAGTTTATCAGTTAAACTATAATGAATAAATTAAACTATAACTTTTCATCACATCACTCACAGAAAAGAATTTTCCATACAGAGCTGCTTCCATATAGATGAAGACATATTTCTAAAATCAGTAAATGGAAACTTATACAACAGGTTGACATTTGTCAAGAGTTTTAACTACAATTTTAGTTCATTACCTCAACAACAAAAAGTTTCTGGGCTCTCCTCCTGGCTTCCAGAATGGCCTAGAGGATTTGCATTCTATTCGCAATCTAGTCTGTTTTCTTGTAGCTACTCTTTTTTTATTGTATCTGCTTCTGGAAATTATGCAGCCTGTTCAAATTCATCTTATATCTTATAGAAGCAATGAGTTTGATCTACTTTGTCTTAGAAGGACATCTAACTGATTTTTTTTCTTCTGTGTCCAGTATGTAAGTACATAAAGATTCACTGAGGCAGTAATTTTGGTTACCTCGTGAAAAACTCATTTTTATTCAGCCATCCATGAAATGTGATGACTAGCTTGAATGACAAGTTTGCTTTGTAAACTCTGTCCAAGTTATGTTTAGCAAATGAATGAAAACCAACCAAAAGATGATATTTCAAATGTTTTTTAACAGAATTAGAAACAAACAAACAAAGCCAAAACATGCTCCCCACAACTCAAACAAAATAAAACATCAAACAAAAAAATCCTCTCTGATGCTCACTGAATTTTTGCATATAATCTATTTCTTCTTCCATAAACATTACCTATGTTTTCTCTCGTGGAGATTTTACTTTTACTATTTTTAAGATATGTGAGACAGGTTTATAGCTTTTTTTTATATATTTTTTTAATTTAAACTCTTATTTTTCATATCCCATTACATTTTATGAGATTGGAAACTTGCATTTTCGTCTAGGAGCTATGAAACTGGCTCAGCATACTGCATGCAATGCAAATAACTGGAAATCAAGTGGTGAGAGCAGGAGACACATTAATTATTCATAGAACTAAATGTATTGAAGAGCCCACATTACAGCTTACAAAGGAGTATCTGTGAGTCCAGTGAGGGGAGGAGTAACTGCCTTTAAATCCAGTTAAAGTGCACCTGACACACAAGAGGATGGTTCTCAAAGTGACTGTGAGAATTTTCAATAAAAGATAGGGTTTTTAAAGACATTTCTGTTTCCCAAATCCCAGTGAAAGTCAGTGAGATATGGGAATTTAACTCCCTTCTTCAAATCATAGCTGAAACAAGTGGAAAGGTCTGACCTACATTATATTTTGAATTTTTGCCTGTGTACCCCTGTTAAGAATTTTTTAACATTTACCATTGTATCTACATGTGTTTTGATTGACCCCCTGTCAAACTATGGAGAAATACAAATCTTTAGGGGAAAACACTAGTATATTTACTTTGGACACAAAAAGTGGGTCTCCCAATGTAACACAAACCATTTTTATCATCTTCTTGGTGAAACCCAGGATAAACTTAAATTTGTGGATGACAATTTTCATTTGAATTTTCCTTCTGTGTTTTGTAAATAAGCATCTATAGTTCTCATCTTTTTTTTCTTTCCTAATTTTCACTTATTGAAAGATAAAAGACTGCTGTCATGACATCTTCAGTAATGTTTAGAAGCAAGAGATCTGCGGACAACAGGTTTTTCTAAATAAAAGGAACTGTGAATAGGTTTCATTGAAACAGTATTTCATAGATAAACATTAATGACATTTGCCTTTTTGTTGCTAAGAGTCTTCTAGATGGGGGTTATTTGATAATTTCTGCAAACTTTAGTAGAAAGTATATTGTTACAGAAAGCAGTACTGGTTTGTCAAAAATTTCTACTTTCCTAAAATGTGTCTAAAAATGAATACTATATTCTTAGCATCAGCTTATGCCCCAAGGTGAATTATTAGCTATTGCCTGTAGGGACATTGTTGCTGCTTCGATAAGCAAAGCCTTTTCAGTATGCATTAATACAAATGTGTAACAGAGTTACAAAGTTAGTTGATACTTCATATGGATTTACCAAACATTCCTAACCTTAGAGAGATTATAAATATTCAGTGCTGCTGTATTTTGTGCATCTTCTTTTTCTGAATTAGCCAGAACATCTCATAATCAAGGAAAAAATAGGAAAAATAACATTATTTTCTTATTTCTTTAAAATTTCTTTTTCTTTTTTTCCCTATTTTTGTCACAGGAGTGTTTAAAAGTCTAGAAATTATAAAAAACCTTGCTTCACTTATTATTTTTTTTCAGATGAAAGTGGAGATTTGCTGCTGCAGGAAAAAATTTTGTAGTTTAAATCAAATAGAAATTGAAGTGATTTATTAATTTATTAACCCCATAAAATTAACTAGGCATCAATGAACTACGTATTGAGAGTCAATACTGGTACAATAATGAATAAACCGTATCACTTAGATACTTAGAAAAAGTTAATAAATGGAAATTTTGAAACACCTTTCTATAACTAATCCCAAGAACTTCTAATTGTGGATGAGCACATGCACACACAGGGAAACATTCACCCATTGTCGTAGGTTTTGGGGTGTGCAGATCCCTTCCATCTCAACATGGCAGACCCCACCTGCAAAAACCTGCTTGTGCAAGAGCCCCGGCCTGTGCTTGAGCTTTGTGCTGTCATTCTCTACCCCAGAGGTGACAGTCCCCAGGATAAGCCCCTGTCCACTCAGGGTACAGGCTGTACCTATGGCAGCTGTGAGTGAGCTGCCTGTGCTTGCTGGAGGCAGCCATGGCAGAGGGCATGGGACTGCTTCTGGCAAGCTTTTGCCTTCTGCTCACCTCCACTACCTCTCTCCACTGTCACAGATTTTCAGCCTCAGTTTATACTTCCTTTCAGCTTGAGTCCTTTGCTCCCAACATCATTCAGAGCTGACCTGGGGGGTCTTGTTGAATGGCAAATTGAATATAAGTGAGCAGAGCCCAGGAGGGAAAACGCAGGCAGCCAGGAGGGGCAAACATGTCCTGTGGGACATCAGGCACAGCATCACCAGCCAGGTGAGGGAGGGGATTGTCCTGCTCTGCTCTGAGCTGGGGTGGCCTCACCTTGAATATTGTGCGCAGTGTAATAAGAATGTAAAGCTATTAGAGAGTGTCCAAAGGAGGGCTATTAAGATGGTGAAATGCCTTGAGGGGAGCCATAGGAGGAGCAGCTGAGATCATTTGGTCTGTTCAGCCTGGAGGAGACTGAGGGGAGCACCTCAACATAGCTTACAACTTCCTTGTGGTGGGGAGAGGAGGGAAAGGCACTGATCTCTCTGGTAACCAATGACAGCACCCAGTGGCTGAAGCTGTGTCAAGAGAGCTTTAGGCTGGATATTAGAAAAAGGTTTTTTCACCCAAAGGGTGGTTGGGCTGGAACAGACTCCCCAGGGGATTATTTACAGCACCAAGCCTGACAGAGTTTAAGAAACACTTGGATGATGCTCCCAGACACACGGTGTGGTTGCTGGGGTTATCCTGTGCAGGGCCAGAAGTTGGACTTTCATGTTTCAGTGTGAGTCCTTTCCATCTCAAGATATTTTAAGATTCTTCAATCTCTGATTATTTCATCTGGCTGATGTTCATGATTCTCTTTAATGTGATCTATCATTTTTAGGCAGATATACCTTAGAAAATTTTGCATATTCAAGTCACGTGGACACCATATACACAATCACCTTTATGTTAATAAATATTGAGAATCTGTCTGTTTGCCAAAGGTAGCCCATATAAGGAGCATAAAAGCAAATCAATGCATACAACCCATACTTTTATTGTTCATAAAGGACAACAGTTTTCCTGGGTTTTATTTTAACCATTGCCTCAAACATCCCTGTTATGTAAATCTTGTATTCTAGAATCTGGATGTAATAATCTTGAGCAACATTTGACATTGAACATGTGTTAATGCAATTACTTTAGGCTTTCCATTTGACACTAATAAAATAATAAAATAGAGTATATTTTTCTCTTTTATGAGATGCTTTAAACAGAAATTCTCCATTTTCACAGTTATGATACCATCATGTTATATTTGTGCATCACTCCTTCCATCATAGATCAGAACTCCTGTGTAAGATGACTCTACAGGACCTCACACCGATTTCCATGCTGCTTTGATGAAGAGAGGAGTGGTAATTTGCTACATTGATGAATGGATAAAAGTAAAACAGCATTGTATTAAATCAGTGGGTGCAAAATTCCATGTGTCCTCAATCAGCCTCTGCTTCTCAGTGTGCAGCACATGAGAAAAGGAGGTTGGAATATTCACAGTCTGTGAAATCATGAAATGGTAGGGTTTGAAGTCTGGTGTAGTTATTTTTTACTCCTCACTTTTCTGTACAGTATACAAATTTCTGTATCTATATGTATCTAAGATATCAGGACATATATATGGATTATTTGGTAATTCTTTACAAACACACTAAGTACTCATAAAATCTATTCTCCATTCTTAAATATTTTGACAATAAAGTTTGATTTATATACTTCTACTTTATTTATGCCCAATACTTTTTGCCTTTGTCTATCATCAGTTTCATGTCAAGCTTGTGAAAAAAACTTGTCAGTGTCAGCTCTCCATTAATGAAATAACATGTGCTTTACTTCCTTTTTATTAATATTGGGGTTTTTGCTCTCCCCCCTTTTTTCTCTTTTTCTTTTTCCTAAAAGAGTACATGAGGCATTATCTCTATTGCTGTATTAATAATCAAGCATGACTTTCTCTTCCTACTTTGAGAAAGATATTGAAAACAAAAGCAGACTCAAAATGCTTTTAAAACATACAACTTACAAATTTAATATGTCTAATCAAAAATGGTAACAGAGAAATTTAAAACTTACATTAGTAAAGTAAAAGTATTCCATTTTTTAAACCAGGGAAAAGGAGACTAAACATCAAAGAAGCGAAAACTTAAGTGACCTAAAGCCAATGAGCAGACTGTGGGCTTGGTAAAAAAGAACCTACAATGCTATTCTATCATTGTCTTTATGAGAAAAAGGTCATGCAAATTCTGGTGCTGGAAAAATGAAGGAGATAAATTCTAAAATAAGGAAATTATGATAAATATATTCTTTTGCATTTGCATTAAACATTCCAGTTGATTGGTATTAGCATTAGGTTAAAATATTTATGGCACTTGTTCTGGATAAATCACATCAATATAATTTATTATTTAAGAAGAAGTGAGAATAATCTGCTTCAGTGCAGATAATATTGTTATTCATGCTGTCCTGATGAATACCAGCTTTAAACAAGTGGAAAAATGTTAAGTCTTTGTACACCCTTGATTTAGAAAACTGTAACAATATTATGATTTTAAATACCTTTTAATTTAGAAGAGGACACTCAAATAAGAGAAGGATTAAAATGTGTAAAAAGAAGGAAGATGAATATGTCCTAAGAATATCACCAGAGTATATTCTATACTGATCTACCTCTGTATTGGCACTGGGCTCATCAATCAGATTAGCTGCCAGTGGATTTTATGGTCCTTACATTTTTTAGAATATCATGGTTTATTCCTGGCAAATGCATTTTCAAAACACAGTATTAATAATGATAAGACACTTGCTTTTTGCCTTTATGTAATATAGATTCTATTCTATTAGTGGAACATAGATACCACCATGATAATTCAAATCAAGGAAAAAACCTCCCAAAGATTTAGAGAAAGAAATTGACTAAGATAAAGGTATGCAAAAGTTTTGAATTTAAGATTTTATATTTTTTTTGTATTGGAAATTGTTTTATAATATTGCAGTCATTATTTCCTTAGCATCAATCTGTACAAATATAGAAAGAGGATTCAGACCCTAGCTTACAAACTGAAGTTTATCCAAATGAAAGTAACATGTTTCAGACATATAACACTATCTATTGTCAGACAAAACTTCACATTTTCTTTTAAATATTCCTTTACCCCTGGGTAATTATCAGAGAGAGAGTTTATAAAAGAAATTTACAGCAAACCCTGGTCTGCGTTCACAGGAGGAATGAATGCTATTTGTAACGTGTGAACTGTAAAAGGAGAGATGAAGGAAATAATCAGACTTAATAAAGCTATTTGAGATAAATTCATGTGCTAAGAAAGAGTACAGAAAACATTTGAACTTGAAAATTTGGAAAAGATGATACAAAATCAGACGGTAATTCAGGGGATTAGTGGAACAGACAGTACCTTTTTTTGGTGGTAGAGACAGAAAAGAGAGCCATCAAGACTGCAAAAAAGTAATAAAGTAACAAAACTCACATCCATAGGCAGTAAGAAGCAAGGCTTCCAACCCTGTGTGAGGAGCATTTTGCAGTTGCTGATCTTAATGTGGTCAGGAAAGGGATCAAAAATTCCTAGCGAAAAAAAACTGAAGGAAATACTACATTGAGATTTCAATAATAGCAGATGAGAAATTGTAGTATAGTTGAGGGGCTGAAGAGGGGAAAACTCTATGGGAGCTGTGTAAAACAAGGGCTGGAAAAGAGTTAGAAACAGACAAAATGGAATCATGGACACAGAATCCAGAAAAGCTGAGTTAAGTGATGACACTAGAGAGAAAAAACCTGAAGAAAACTTGTGATGGAGAAAGAGTAGGGAAAATTTTAGATAAGATATTTTTCAAAGCCTTTTCCAACTTCATAGTTTTCAAAGCTTGCTGAAGTTCCAGTAGTTTTTGTCCATTTTGTTTTTGTATAGTCTTTGTATGACAGTCTCCATATATTTCCCATTGCATTGAACATTGCGATTGGGTCTATGAAGATTTGTACTGACCTCATTGTGTCATCAGCTTGACATTATAATTTCATCTCCACAGAAACACTGAAACACTTTTCATCATGATTTGATATTGTAAATGTGGTGACCATAGATAGTAATAAAAATTCCTTGCAATTGCATTTTGACATCGTAATATAATCTCCATAGTCTTCACTTGACATTGTGATGAGATTGTGGCAGTGCTAACTTTGTATGAATGAAGCTGGGCCCATGGAATGAAAAATTTAAAGTACGGTTTTGTGCACAGAGGACAAATTGTTATAAATACATATATATTTTATCACAATTAAATTTTTGTTAAAAATTATAACACATTCATTATTCATCTCAGGAATGGAGATCTGGAACATTCTGTTAAGTGAGGAGATCAGAAAACTAACCTGTTTTCAGATAAAACTTTCTGAATTTATGCAAATACAGCATATTTAGTGCCATATCAGAGACTTGGAATCTGTGATAGGAAAGTTCTTCACAGTTTCGTTGTCTTCTGAGGCATGGACTTCTGCCTTAGTTCTTGAGTAGTGCAGGAATAAGAGCCAAACATCATACGTTTATAAAAGAATTTTTCTATTTAGAAATGAATGAAATTAATGGATTAAATTAATGAATTTTTAATTTTAAACACATGCATATGTCTTATAACATGGATCTCATGTTTATCTGTTTTGGTGTAAAAAAAGGAGGGCATCCCTTGGAGTAAAACATCTGGTGTGGGCCTGTTTGATTCCGTAAAACTTGAGGTTCAGAGTTGTTAAGTAAAGTGACAGACTGATTTAAACAGTGACTTTCATCCTCCTAAATTAGTCATTACTCCAATATGACCTGGAATGACATTTTTTAAAAGTCAAAGCATTGCTGATTTTTTTGTGGAATCTGAATTGATGACCTCCTGGTAAAATACATTTATCTTATTATTAGATCTTTGAGACACTATATCACTTGTAACCTTTACTTAAAGCATTTTCTTGCAGATATCCTTCTAGTTTTTTGCAATGTAGGCTACAACAAATATTTAAAAATAAGTAAAATGTACTATCCTTGGATTATAACAATGGTACTAGACAGACTGACATGTTGCAGTTTTGATTTTTTCTTTTTTATTGACAAAACTGAATGTCTTCACTAGAGTTTAGCTTATGGAACTTGAATAAGGCATAAAAAAACCCTCCCTGTCTTTCACAGCCTGAATTTTTTTATGTCTGTTTCTCTTGTCTGTCTTTCTTTTCCCTGGGGAGTGATGTAAGAAGGTTGGAATGGACATTAAAGATCATCTAGTTCCAACCCCCTGCCAAGGACAGGGACACTTTCTACTGGACCAGGTTGCTCCAGGCCTTAGCCAACATTTCCTTGAACACTGCTGGGGCTGAGGCATCCACAGCCTCCCTGAGCAACCTTTTCCTGCACCTCACCACCCACACAGTAAAGAATTTCTTTCTGACACCTAACCCAAATTTTCCCTCTTTCAAATTGTGCCCATTAATCCTTGTCCTATCATAATACTTCTGGATGAATCATATAAACATATATTTTTCAAAAAAAATATTATATGTAAAAAAATTGTAGGAGGTATTTTATCACTGAATAGTATTGATATAGAAAAAAATAAAAAATTAATAAGAAAATTATAATTACCATTAATAATTTTTGATGTTTATATTCCATTTTCAGCTGAGGTAAACCTAATTGCACACAAATTCTGGCTGTATACAAAGCTGAATAATAAAATATGTTTTTTCCTAAATGACATCATGTTTTTTAAATAATCATATTTTTTTATGAGAGTGTGGTAGTTTTATGTTAAATTGTAATACTCTGGGGTTCAAATCAGAAGGTAGAAAAAAGCATAAAGATTTTGTGATAGACACGTATGTGGAGAGTTACTATAAATTCTGTGGGAATTTATTAAAATTATTTCAGTGAAATTCAGAAAATTAGATGACTTATAACTGAAACTGCTATATCTTTTCATCTGCACATCCTTTTCTGAATAAGAAACATTGCAACACAAGATCAGTGCAAGCATCAGTGCAAGCTCACTATGAAAATTTTTTCACTAGAGAAAGTTTAAATTGTCTTCAAAATTAACAGATTTCACTTGTATTTGAAAAAAAATAGATATGAATGATAAAATATTATTAGAATTTTGATGACATGAAGAGTTGTAATATGAAGTATGGAAATAGCTGAGCTATGTAATAAACTTTTGCTTTCACTTTGAATACATCATCAGTCTTTTTTTTGTTTACTGTTGAATATAGTCAGGAGGATACAATTTTTTCTTATTATTTTGAGTTACTTTTCAATAATTTGAAGATATGCAGATGTGAACTGTTGACCAAAATGTAGTTTCTGGCATTGACTTGAATATTTAAAAAGAAATTCTGTTTAATAGCAATAGAATTGCATATACTATTTACTGCATATTCTGAAAGAACAATAAAGAATTAGGGTTTTCAGTATGGAGAGCAAACTTGTCTTCTGAAGAATTTATTTCTTCAGAAGAACATTTTTAGGCCTTAAGATATTACCTGAATACGTCTCATTTCTTTGGGTAGAGTGTACAGCCTATCCAGACCCCTTAGACCAACTAGGCTGATGAGTTCTCTCAAAAGTAATCTGTGCTTTTCCCTAATCCATTTACTGGGGCACAGCTTCTTCACTAGTGGTCTGAGAGGTAGTCTGTCTAAAGGAAAACATTTGTAAATTGCCATTAATTCCAAAATGCTTATCTCCAGTGGACAGAGATTCTTTCTGCAGTCATTTGGGAAAAGGGATTGAAGTTTGCTGGACTGAACATTTCTGCCTCGGGAGTCCCCATTGCACTGATACTGGGTTGAATTATTCTCATTTTTACTTCACAATTGAGATGTGGGCCCAGAAGAGTCCTTGCCAAGATAAATATTTACTTTTAACAAAAGTACTCGTGGCTAGAAATTCTATCTGCTTCTTCCATCTCGACCGTAGACCTCACAGATAATGGGGGATGTGGTTAGAGACTTGAAACCAGCAGAAGGGGGAAATTTTATAGGCAAGTAGTATATCACCTCTGGAGTAGTATTTCTTCTCATTCTTCTTTTTATCCAGTGTGCTGACCTGGCTTCAAGAGACCACAGACATTTCCACCAAGAGAAACTAAAATTCCCACCTTTTGAGTTTGGAATATCCTGTAGTATATCTACAATTACATATAAAGTTTCTTTTACATGTTTTCTACTTAAGATGATGATTGTTGATAAGGTAGACCATGATCACAGAGTCCAGCCAAAAATATAATTGTTTTGTAAGTATTTAACACTGGTATGCTGGGGGAAAATATTTTTTTAATACCCTTCCATTTTCCATTTGTTATTTTAAATTCCAAAAATCTCTCAATAGTCACTGAGAATCACTTTTGAAAAGTGATGATGAAAATATTTTGCCTGTAAATATTCACATACAGTAAATGCAGTCAGATCTCAATTTTATGAACTTTTAGAGTAATCCTTTAATTACTAAAATAGTTTATGTTTATTTCAGTGCTCAGACTGCCTTAATTCAGTACATAAGTAGGGCAATTGATGTGAATCCCAACATCTGGCAATCAGTGATTTAATGAGTTACTTTTTAAAGAAATGTCTGTCTGCCGGAGGGGTCTATAATGCAATTAGACACATTAGCACTTTCTCAGTCATTTGGGGGTATTTTTCATGAGAAAATGAAAGTGATTGGTGCAAGCTGTAAATTGTTTGTACTTTTGGAAGACAAAAACTCATAATACATTCAGCTTCATAAGGAAGATTTTATTAGAATGATGTGATGTAATATATTTGTTGCAACTTCTGAGTATTTGTTGGTAAAATGTAAGAATTTAATCACAAATGATAGTGTACAGTTACAGGCTTCTTTGGCCAAATTTTGTTTTATGCTAACAATTCAGGAAAAAAGATGCTGATGAATTATTTAAACTAGAGCCAACAATCCAAATTTAATGAAATTCCTGAGAAACCCTTGTAACCGGTGATACAATTTAGAAAGGATTCAATTATTTTTTTTACTTTTAAAGTTCTCTTTTTAATTAATGATTTTTTCTTAGATATATTTTATTCAATTTGTTAAGCTACTTACTAATTTTAATCTCAAAGTACTAAAGTAAAATTTCAGGAATTTTAAATTAAATATAATATTGCACAGAAAAAAATTTAACACTTTGATACTTGTATCCACATTCTAAATCTCCTGAAGATTTTGTAGTAGGGGTAAAAAGAATTTTCTTGCTTTACTGGAGACTTTTCTGATACAAATGTCAAAATTTTGCACTGATCCTGTGGCTTTTGAGAACACCTCACTTCTTAGAAAATTAACTTTAGTTATTAGGAACAAAATGATTACAAAAGGAAGTTTAAAGATATACATTTATACATTGTTCTATGCATTTTATGCATATCATAATTTTATATAGGTGTATGTGCATGAGACAAATATGGTCAAGGCTTTGATTTTATAAATAAAGTAAGACAGAAAAAGAAATTAAATTAATCTTAAAAACTATGTTGAATATTTTCATAATGTTACAAAATAAATAATCTACTTGGAATTATTCAATTAAGAGATAAAATTATTGTCCTTAGTAATTAAGTAACCTGTGTTACAGAGGAATATATCACAGAGTTTAAAATAAATTCAGTTGTGTGATTAAAGTGGAAACTTAAGTGGACTCTAAGTATTTTTTTTGCAGTTGTGTTTTTGAAGTGTTAGGACAGGTTCTAATTGAAACACTGAACTTCATGTGCTTTTTGCCAACAGCCTATGAATATAATTTCTGCTGATTTAAGAATCTGATGTCAGGGCAGTAAGTATGCAATTAGCTTTAGTTTAAGTGATAGCAACATGCTGTAAATAAGAATCTTAATTGTGTTTGCAAGATTAAAATTCAGTTTCATTGTTTTTTTTTACCCTTGCTTCTTTGGTGGCTTTGTGGTATATTCGCATTGCTACCTCTAAATGAATGTCAACTTGTTTTACCTCGACTGCAGCCAATCGATACTTCATTAGGCTGAATTGTCTTGTGCCCATGCAACCTTGAAGCTGTGGCTTAATTACCACCCGTATTATGCAGTGGCTCAGAGTGCTGTGCTCAGCTGTGTCAGTTTCGAACAAAAGCCGTGCTGTTGCCTGTATTTAGGAAAAATGCACTTTTGAACTAAAGAACTATAATATTTTCTAAGTTAACAATTCATGATGATAACCTTTTTTATAATGTGTATGTCAGTTTTCAGTAAGTTTACATTTGAATAGGTTCCTGCATATTGCAAAACTTCAAAAGACGAGTACTTTTGCTTTTCATGTTCAACCCATCTTTGATTTAAGATAATTTTAAATTAATGGCAAAGTAACATTCATCTGAAAGAGAAGACAGGAGAAAGTGCAGTCAAATGGCAATCATGACAAATGACATCTCTTGTCTGAGAGTCATTTTTCCTCACTAGACTGATTTGTCATCCCCACTTTTGACATTTTTCATCCTGCTATGAAATCACATTGACAGAATAAGATATTTCTACACTTAACAGTGGGACATAGGAGATGGTTCTCTGCCTTCATTTATATTTTGTATTACATTTAAGGGTTTGTAAAATTTGTAAGCAACTAAAGTCTGATGACAAATTTAATTTTCTTTATAAAATAAAAAGTTCACACTGGCCTATAATCCTAAAGTAAATATTGCTGTTTCATTTGTGTCAGGTCATTATACAACGTAGAGGAAAACAAATCTCCGTGATGAAGATTTTCCACTTGGGAGTATTGCCTTGTTATGAGGGAGGATTATCAAATCCAGAAACAATGAGGACAAGCTACCTAACTTTAATGTATTGTGCCCATTGCCTTCTACATGTCAAAGACCTGTGGCTAGCGTTTGCAGTTTCTTACTTCAGCACTAAAAACATAAGATTTTTCTGTTGCTGAATATCTTATGTCCATGCATATAGGTCTAATTAGCTTTTTATCTTTTTCCTCCAGATCATACCAACTATACAGAGGCATTGGCATTTTCTCTTGACTTATAACAAAGGCTAGAATAGAGTACAGTCCTAAAAGGCAGTCCTTAGAGATCAGATGAATGCAACCGAATATGTAGTGACTTGTCCACGTGGCACGGATAGTCATTCTTATTTTTGTTGTTCAGGGTTTTTTTGTTTGTTTGGTTTTTGTTTTTATCAAATGCCTCATGATAACTCCTATGTAGACCAAAACATTTATATCTGAATACGTATCTGTGCCTGGTACCTTACTGCTGGTGAGGCATGATGACCACAAAATAGGAAGATTGTTGCCTTACATAAGCCATGTTTGAGTGATCAGAGGATGATGGCCCCCTTTAAAGCTCTTTTACAAAATCCAGTGAAGGAAATTAAAAGACACTTTCTGAGAAGATATTTTTTTTTATTTGTCTGATTTTTGTGTTCAATGAACTACGTATCACTGTCAGCACAATGTCTTTCAATGTTCACATCAGACAATCAACTACTAGTAACCTCTAACACTGTTTTTAATTATCAGCATGTTGAGAATTTTCACACCCTTTATAACATGTAGATGTTACTCGTTATACATGTCTTTTGTGTACAGATCAGGCCTATAAAACATGCCAGAATTTGTACCAACAGTGGGAGCCTGCAACTTCATGCCAATATTAGTGTACATTCTGTTGTATATCGCCATGAACTGTGTTTTCTATTATAGCAAAATACAAACAAACAACTTTCACTTAATTAATTAACAAATCCTGTGTAATGTATCAGATGTTTTTAATTATTTTCCTGCTTGAATGAAAAGAGGTGGCCACCCTTGGGATTAACATTTCATAGATTCCATGTGGCTCTGTTTTTATTCTTTACCCACATTTATCTCCTAAAACATTTCAGGCAAGGTTCAAATCATCATCTTGTGAGAATGAAGATGTCAAGTCAGCAGAATCAGTGCCTTTCTACCTATTATGTATAAAGAAACAAAACACAGCCCTGCATATGAAGTGCCTATCTGTGAAAGTTTTCATTTTATCAGACAAAAAATTTGAACTGTTTGCATATAAAGGGAGTTTTTGACTAACCAAAAGGGGACACTGTTCATTTCTGCCACTAGACCTAAAGTTGTAAAGTGTTTATCTGCCTTATCCAAGTTCAGAGTTCTACTTGAGAATGTGGGCATTATCAATAAGCAGGACCATAATAGCTTAACTCCAGCCAGTAACTATGCATAGCATAGCCACACATTCACTCCCTCACCCCAAGATCAGGGAGAAAATCAGAAAAGTGATATAACTCATGGGTTGACACAAATACGCTTTAATGGGTAAAGCAAAAACCCCCAACACAAGCAAAAAACCTGAGGAATTCTTCCCAAGAGGAGGTAGGTGCCCAGCCATCTCTAGGAAAACAGGGCTCCAACATGCCTAGCAGTAATTTGATAAGTTATACACCATCACTCTGAGTGTCCCTCTTTCCTTCTTCCCTCAGCTTTCTGGGCTGAGCATGACACCACATGGTGTGGGAATACCCCTTGTTCACTTGGGGTCAGCTGTCCTGGCTGTGTCCTCTCCCACCTCCTGCTGTACCTTGAGCCTGTGTGCTGCTGGGGTGGGGTGAGAAGCACAAAGGCTTTGATGCTGTGTAAGCACTGCTCAGCTGTAGTGGAAAAATCCCTGAATTATCAACAATGTTGATACACAGCACAAGTCCAAAATAAAGCCCCTTACTAGCTATCATGAATAACGTGAATTTTATCCCACCCAAAACCATTGGAAGATGCCATTCACTGTTCTAGTCTAAATAAAAAAAACACATTTGGGAAATTTCCCTTTGTGCTTAGTGCTTCATAAAGTTGTCCTTCCTTTAAATTCTTCTGCCACTTCTGTTTCAATGAACATTTGTGGGATAGAAAGACATTGAGCGTGAATAATGAGAATGGTTTAGTCCATCAAATCTAAAGCAGGTTTATTTGTATTTCTGTAACAAATTACATCTGTTCATAAGAATCTTTTGACCAACTTTCTTAATATAAAAGCATTTATTATTTACTCACAGGATTTCAGGAAATGAGTGTCCAACATAACAACACTCTTGTATAACATCATATAGCCACAAGCAATCAGGAACAAAGTTCACTTCTCAGTCATATTTTGTAATGATCTCTTTAGTCTTATACAGTTTCCTCTAGTGGCAGAATAACTCAAATTACTAAAACTTTTCCCCAATATACCTTAGCTATATTGATAGCAACTGTCATTCATTAGTATACTAAAAGGGAAGAAAACTTATCTAGTAATATGAAAAAGTGTCCTGCAGTGAAATTATATGTATAATAGCTTTAATCCAAGTTCAGTCTAGTAGGAGATATGAACTTTTTTTTCTTTTCTTAATGGCTTAATAATTGGAGAGATCAAAGTACCTGCTACAGTTCACTAGAACATTAAACCATATAGGGACAATATAACATAGGAGACAAAAAATGAGGGTTTAGGGACACGTTTTATCAATATTGTAAAGGTAGATTTTTTTTTTTTATTTTGTCAAATTGAGTTGCATTATCTCTTCAAAATCAGTTTTTGAAAAGTTAATGTTATAGTGATTAATATTTACCTGTAAAAAAATAATATTTTACAAGGATAAAATAGTGAAAGGCTCTGGATTTATGCATTTTCCTTGACAGAGGACAGAGATTTGTATTAGACTTTGATTACTAAAATATGGGTAATAAATGTTGTCTCTGTTGATTTTGTGTTATTCATACATCTATATGGGCTGCAACAGATAATTAGAGCAGAAAAGGAGAAACTAAACTGGAGACAATTGATCATTAAGATTGAATGATATGGGGCAAAATCCTGTTACTGCCCGTTTGCAAAATGGGTAAAAAAAGGCAGCAAAAATCTTACAAAAAAATCTAAAAATTTACCAGTAACTTCCATTGTTTTCCCCCGTTTCTTTCCTTGCCAACAGAAGAGTTATGACCCATTTCGCTTTTACTGCTCATCTTCATCATCACAGATGAGACTGAATTCCATGAACTACAGTTCAGCAGGAATGTGCGTCACTCTCATGAACATCAGACGTGGCCTCATGTGATCCCTGGAATGTAAAAGTAGGGCAGCAAGGAGTAGGTAAGATATTTCCTTATGTATACAATCATGATAAGAGAGATATAAAATACATTATCTCAGGGAAATGTCTGCAATTTAAAATTATTAAGGTAGGGTAAAGAATCTTAATATGATGTTAGAGTAGGAGAAAATGTTTTTGAGGGAATAAATAAAGCATTAAATTTACTTCATTTCTGAAAAAAAAATAACAGAGAAAGGATGTCATAATACTTTAAAAACACTTGAACGTGTGTTTATAAACTATAATCTAGAGTAAATGGATAAGAAGGAGCAAATATCTGTAAAACGAAGTAAAACAACCAAGAATTAGAAATATGCGAAGTTTATTTAAAAATATTACTGTAACAAAACTGAAGTTGTAATTTAACGTGGTTGTGGATCTCAAATACAGTTTGGGTGAAAAATCATTACATATCTCATATCAGACTAGATAATTTTAATGATTCTTTCTGAGTTTCAGCTATATGAATATACTAATCCAACTCCTCAAATTAATTTCTTTAAAAACACACAAAGGCCTCATTGACAGTGATAAACTAAACTTACAACGAAGGACAACAAATTTGTTCCTGAAGGTTACCCTTTAAATTCTTCCCACTAAAAAGCCAAAGCAAAATAAAACCCAGTTATCTACTCTCAAGATGATTTCCAGATATAAATCTAGATATATACATTTTCAGTATAAATTATTTTCATTGTGTAACTGTCTGTAAACTACTGAAATAGGCAGTAGTCAGGAGTAAGCAGTTGAGGCAATATAATAGGATTATTTCATCACTCCTGTTAGGATGTTTTTTATTACTACAAAAGAAGAATGTTCAAAAAGTTGTTAAAATATTAGAATTACTTGGCATACTTGAGAAATTTTGGTAAACAGAAAAGCTCCACCCAGAATGGAGACTGGATATAGTACATCTTCAATAAAAATATTGAGTAGATCTTAACAAAATGTCAACATGTAATTTTTGAGTGAATGAACATAAATTTTTAGCTTTGAAAGCAAAAATCAGTCTAAGTAGTATAAAACTAATTTTAAAATATTTAAATAAAATATTTTTTCAACCACACTTTAAATTATAAGGATTTCAGTCATTTCTTTCTATACTAATTTGTAGCTTAAAGAGTCAGTTTATTCACTAATATTACAACTGAGTTTATTCATTTTCTTTAAAAAAAAGTAGCAATGAAGTGACTAGAAAATTTTATTATATTTAATAATTTATAGCATTGCAGTTAGAGCGAGGCATACAAGGCTGGGTATAATAAAAACTCTCATTGTTTCATACCCTTTAAGGCCAGAAGGTTCAATAGATCATCTAATCTGACCTCTTGTGTATCACTAGAGATAAATCCCCAGTGAGTCCCCGCTTGGTCATATAAAAACTATCATTTTTGGGGGGCTTAACTGAGTAGTTCTCATCTAATTACAAAATTATTTCCAGTTAACCCCAGAAGCTTCTTTGTTTATCTCTAGAACTTCTGGTTCTGTGGAGGCTGGAGGTTGACTCGCTGTGAAGGTGGCTCTTTCTGCACACAGTGTTACATTTTAAGTGAACTGGAATAGGGTGCTTGCAGTGCTGGTTCAGGATAAAGTCAAAGTGGATCCTCATTCTAAGCACTATTCAAACCGGTTTTGATCATATACACTACTTTATTTAGTTGTAGAGATAATGAAATCATTATGTGTTCCCATGATACATTATGGCAGCAAGGGTACGTGTTTCAGCACATTGGCAATCTCTGGATGGACTGTAGACCCTCCTTTCTTTTGGGGTCTTCTCAGGACACTGAGCCTATAGCTGGATCTTAGTATCTTTATCAAATTTCATTCAATGCCAAGAAAGTTTTCCAGATCAATTTTGCACCCCCTAGTTGTTTGGCATCTTGGCCTTCAAACAGTGTTAACCTCCTAAAAAGCTACGAAAGAGAAATATTTTTGAATGGAATTACATGTGTGTTAAGATGAAGAGTAAGGTATCATTTGATACTTTAAAAAAAAACCTAAATTATGAAGTTAAGAAATTTAGGGAAAGCTGTTTGTCAAAATAGCTTTGTGTGTTGCAAATCCTTTTATGAAGTACCTGAACAAAAATACATTTCTCCTGTTCTGATGATAATGTGTTCTCTACTTGTGCATTTACTGATATAAACAGTACTATGTATTGATATCTTCTCCCACAGTCTCCTAAGATTATGGTGGAGAAATTACAGTAATAGGAACAAGGCTCTAATAAAAAATTTCCCATCTTCATATTTTGGAAGACTTTTCTTTTTAAGGATGGGGTCTTTGAATAATTTGTGTAGTGGGAGCACCTATGTGTTATGGAACTTGCTGGGGCTGATTGTGTGGTGTTTATAATCTGTCATTTTCATCTTTCCTGCTCTTCCATGGCTTGTTTTGATTTCTCCAGTATATAAAGAAAAGCTCTAAAACCAGTTTTAAATAGATTTGTCTCTTAAGGTCTTTCTTATAAAGTTACCTGTGAACTCTTGCATTTAATTGATGTGCAACTAAGTCCAAGTACAGGGACAGTAGTGTGTACAGACCAATTGGCTTCCTTAACAATATATTCCATCCTCAATATATTTTTTTCCTTGTTTTTCAGCTAGACTTGAGTGACTGTAAATCTGGTGGACCATACCCTAAAACTAGAGAGTAACACAGATAAACAGTACTCAATACACAGATCTTCATCTGTGAGTTGATTGATTTCACCAGGATAATCACGGGTAATGAAGGAATGTGTAAGTACCTTGATGACTTACAAAATGGAAAATGGAAAAGAAAATAAATTACTACTAGATTTAGTAATTTTGCTTGTCACATGATGACAATGAGTCAAGAAAGTAAAGAAATCATAATTTAGAGATCTAGGACTAAATTCTACTTTTGGTTTAAGCAGTTGGATTCAAGTGACTTATTTAGACAAGGGTGTTATTAGACACATTAAGTGGCTTAATGCATTAACCATAGGAATACACCACCATATAAAGTATGATATTTATGCAGTCAGTAGATTTTTCTGCAAAAAATATGGAAATAAATAAACAGTTTAACATATGCAGCACGACATGAAATGGACTCTGAATTGGAGTGTTGGACTAGAAGAACTGCCTTAAAGACATAAAGAAAAGGTGTAGAACATCACAAATCTTATGCTGATTCTCATTCACTGATGGTAAGGAGCAATTTCAGTCTCAATTTGCACATGTGGATGTGTTCACATAGACATGTTGACAATATATACTGTAGGCTTTCAACTTCGATATCTATGCTATGAAGTCTTCCAAAATTCTATACAGTGCTGATGGAGAGAGCCATCTCCAGAAGAGCAGTATAAGATTCTATTTTTGTACTCTTTAGGTCACTTTCTGAATGAGTCTTTCTTTTCCATTGACTGTACAGAAAACAGATACCCAATTAGGTGAAATGACTACACCTGGAAAGGCTAACGTTTTTACTGCTGTTATAATTTCATCAAGGATGTAAGTGATCTGTAATGGCCATATAGATTCTCAGATAGGAGAACAGAGGTGATTGTCAAAACATGCTGATCTTTGAAATAATTATATGCTATTCACAAGAAAGAAGCTAGGAATTATTTATTTAGGTGAGATGTGCTTGGCTTCTTTGTGAAATTTAATTGTTTTAATAGACTATGAACAAATTAAATTTTATATAATGTTTCATATAAAATTTTAAGATGTTTTAAAACTAAGAAATGCTATGGTGACTGCAAAGAACTCCGAAGAAACTTAATTCTAATGTGTTACTACCTTCAGTTGAAGAAAATCTATGGTCTAACCAAATTTTCAAGAAATAATTCAAAGTTAGAAGTATTTACTCTAAGGACATTCTTATTACTTAGCGACAGCTTGAGAACTAACACTCAAATAAGAAACTTATGCAATAGCATCAGCATCTAAAAAATAGCAACACACATAAAAATTAGTTTCTTGATCTAGGCTACATTTCTACTGTAATGCACCACAAGCATACAGTATATAACTTCCAATTTTTTTGTATGTGAGGTTCTTAAAATATTTGAAGGGTAGTAGACATCCTAGCATTCAAGTCTATTTGCCTGGGTAACTGAACTCAAATATTCCCTTAAAGTTTATTTCTTAAACTTTCTTATGAAAACAGTGCCTTCTATCCATTTGGTTTGGAGACATAATTCCCATAAAGTTGAATGCACCCCAAGAGAAAAAGAAGCTGAAGCCCTTATGACGACAAATCTAGAGTGTGTGCTGACCCACCCACACTTTAGATTAAGTGGGCAAAATTCCATATTGCTTTAAATAATGTTTGTGCAAGTATCTCTGTTAGTAGTTTTCAGCTAGCTAGATGATGCACAGAAGTGTATGGATCTGTAAGTGCCTCAGTAGTAATTTTCAGTTCTCATTCTGCCACAGGTGATGACCTGATGCTTTTAACTCCAGAATCCCAGGCTTGGTCCCTGTAGGTATCCTAAACAGGTTTGTCTGCCTGGCTAGGAAATGCTGCTACCAACAGTCTTGGGCCTATTTGCAAGTCAGTGCATAATGCAGTGACAGAGATAGTGTTTTCCCTCTGTGGGTTGCACCTTATAAAGTACAACAAACAATGTATTTCCTCATAAAAGTTATTTCCATTAGCTGAAGTGTTTGAGGTCTATAATCTGACCTTTATGGTTACAGCTCACTCGAGAATCACATAGGAAAATGTGAATAAATTGAGTACCCAGGTAAAGTTTGTGCAATAACTTGACACTGCATAAACGCACTTATAGTCAAACTTCCTGTGTACATAATAGTTCTAGTGTTGACTTTTAACAGTCCTACTTGGTGACAGCTGTCTGTTTAAGAATTTGGCATTGTATAATTTGGGACTGAAGACGATAGAGCCATGTGTGAGAGATGTTTCTTGTGTGTGTGTTTAAGTGGAGAGCTGTGCCTCTGTAAGCTTCAAAAGGTCAGAACTTGATTTAATAAACTTTTCTTCCCAGAAAACAAGCTTTCTTCTTGAATGTGTAACATTGTTAGAAAGCAGCATGTCTGGAGACATTGCTAATAGGCTTCTGAGACCTTTTGCTCTATCCAATGCTGTCTTGAATAGTCATACCGGATCTGGTCTGAATAAGCCAAAATCCTTAAAATGTTATTTCCTGATATGTATGCTTTAGATCACTTCTGCCTTCTGCAGTACCCTTTGCAAAGGTGCAAAGCTGGGATTTCCATATCCTCCAAGGGCCTCTATGCTTCACTCTAGCATATCATTTCATCACTGGTCTACTAGCACCCTTGTTGGTTGTCACTAACAATACCTTACAACCCCCCTTCCTTTTCTTGTTCTCTACCCACCAGTGCTGTATTTTTACTGATATAAATGCCTTTAAGCTTTCTGTATCATTTCTGCTTTTGCCACATAGATGTTTTTCAGTCTGTGGTCACCACACGACAGCACAAAACATCCTACTCATAGTGCTCCTTATGTTTTCTTAGGTCATGATGCCTCTGAGACAAGGTGATTTTATCCACTGGAAAATATTATCCTCAAGTCCTTGGATAACCAATAGGACTTAAAGAATTTTCTGATATGAAGCTTGCCTTTCATAATCTTTGATAAGATACCTATCTTCTTGCTCGTTGGAATCTGGCTGCTCAGCTTCTATAGCTTCACAGGCACTTGGGATGAGAAATAATTGCTGGAGTGGAAACCACAGGCAGCAAAAAGGTACTGCATGCATCATCCGTGGATTTACATACCATGATTTGTGATTTTGCCGATTTAGTGTCTAATACGCAGGCATGTGCCATTAGCAATGGATAGCTCATTTCCTGCTTGCTCTAGAATGCTAGAATATGATCATAGGTGCTCAGACCAGTTATATTGTCTAAATAACTAACAGCCACATATTCAGGATTCCTAGATTTTCTTTTTCAATTAGCTCAAAGAGAGCCTTTTCCTCCTGAAGCAAGGTATATGAATGGATATTGACTACAGATGTGATGAGAAAATTAGCACTTCCACTTTTATAACTTGCATTTATGTCTAGCAAACTAGTTCTCAAAATTTTGCTTTGAGAAGAGACTTCTGCTGCTTTATCTGTGAAATGTGTAATATGCAAATGCTGTGCCTTGCTGCAACCTCAGTAACCTTTGCTCAGTCAAAGGTGAGGCCTCTTTATTAAAAAAAGCCCTACTTAAAACCCAGTCTAGGAAGCTATTCTAGGATATCTTCACAACACTTAATGATGGGTTTGGATTCCAGGAGAGGAAGACATTGTTATATCCCTTTACCGAAGTGTTAACCATATATAAATTAAGCTGTTATGATCACCACATGGATGTGCAATGTTGCCTTATATACTTTTCTCTTGCTTGTTCTCATGTTCAGTTCAGTCTCCAGACTGGTGACCGAGACAATGGCCATCTGAACTATCATAGAAACTTCAGAGGAAGGGACTGGAAAATTGGGCAAAAGGAAAGGAGAAAGGTAGATCTAGTCTGTTTCTACTATGTGGTCAGGTCCCAGTGGACATGTCCTTATGTTTCACATTTTGCTCATTCAAAGTCTTCCCTCAAACAGACAGGGATATATGAGATGTCAATTATTTTGACATGTATTACTAGGGGCTAAAATACATCTATCCTCTATTAGGTTAGCCTGGAGTGCAATAAAACCTAGTCTGGACTTCAGATTCCTGTTTCAGCATGCTCATTGATTTGCAGATGACAGGACAGTTTGAAGTGCTGAAAAAATCCACCTCAGCTTGACCCATGTTGAACTGATGCTTTTAAGAACTCATGAAGATCCTAGATCCTTGATATGGAGCAGGAAGAAGGAACTGGAATAAACAAATGGTAAACATATCAAGCTCTCCATAGTCTGTGTTCAATAACACTTCTGAGATACTTGCACAATTATGAACAGAAGAACTCTAAACAGATTGGAGGATACTCTTGCACATGGTGAAATAAGCAGATACTTTCCTGGGACAAGACCTGGTACAATGGAAAGGTCCAGGGCATCTTTCTTAATGCCACATTAAGGATGAAGGGTGTGTGAAAAACAGGCTTGCCCAGATGTGAGCTGGGAGAATACCACTTACAACTGGGAGAGACACAAATTTTGAGGGCCTTGAACTGTAGTATTTTTTTTTTCTTTTTGCATATTATGTATCAGTAAACTAGATCTAGAATTTGATAGTGATCTTGCAATGAGATGATATTTGATGATAGCCTCCAAAATTTTATTTGCTTATTAGGTTGATTCAGGCATGTGTTCAGGTGCCAGCAGAGTGTGTCTACTGAGAGAGAGAAAAATTCATCAAGTTATGTAAAAGATCACACAAAAATTTGGGCAAAATGTAGCCACTTTGGTTTTTTTGACAGCTAACATACAACTTTAATAAAGATAGTCCCAATGCTATATTGAAACTCCTGTGAGCCCCACTGAATTCAGTTATCATTTTTGCATCATGTTAACATGAGGAATTTAAGAAAGAGAGGAGAAGCAATTATTTTTAGAGCTTATAAACTAGCTTTACTTGGATACATCTTCCTTGGGTAAATACCTTGACTAAATTTCAAAGTCTGGTTTCAAACTGAGCTGTATTAGAGTTTAAAAATATATGTCATATGTTAAGAACCGTTAACACACATGAGATATTGACAGTTTCTCTATAATGATAGAACCAAACCACTGAATGATTATTGAATAACTTAGATATTGTTAAGGAAAACCTATTTCATTAAGGGTAGCTCTTATACTATACATATCACTGTCCTGGATGAAAGACAAAACCAGAGAATAGTCATTGTTAAAAATGGACCATTTTACAAAGAGAGTGGGAAGAAAGAGTGATGTTCTTTCTGAGTGAAATGAAGATGGAATTTAATCTTTTTCTCAGGAAAATAATAGTAAAATATAAACAAGATAATGAAAATAGGACTAAAAATAGAATTCTTCATAGGCTAAATGATCATAGGCTAAATTATTAATATCTGTGTGCAATTCCATAGCATAAAATGACAAGAATATGAAAAATGTGTTGTTCAAATGGTATGTTGGGAAGATTTTGCAGCATCAAATCAGACTGAAAAAACATGGGAGAATGATTAAAAGAATTTAGATTTAACTGAAGTGTGTAAAGTCAGTATCTCTATTAACTAAATTTTTTGATAGTGTATAAAAATTCAGCTAGAAAACATGAAGGTAGAACTTCCATATTCTAAACAGATTTTATTTTGGGTTTGGACATGTGAAGAGAAAAAGGAAAATGTGACCTACTGAGTATTAGCTAGTATATTATCATAATGTATAATTTCTTTCAGAAGGTAAATATCATGAGACTGAAAGAAAGGCGATAATGGGGGTTAGAATTGTGCGAAGTTTGGAATTGTTTGGCAACAGATTGTGCAAATCAAAACATTTTTGAAAATAAGTATGGGTTCCTGCCTCTTCTCTATGTGAAATGCTAAGCATTTCCATGAGATGCTGGATCTGCCTATTTTTTAAATAGAAATGGAAATTTGACCGAAAAGCCTTCATAAACTTGCCAAGTAGTTCTGTAAGATCTCTTGAACAGACCTATATTGAACTGGCAGCAGCAATCACTCAAGCCATCAAATCACTTGACTTGTATCATGGCCCTGTGGGGTCAGAGACTAAAACACATGAAAACTGTCTACAGGGGAACTTGATCTGCAAAAGAGTTGGAGGAAAACAACTGTATGGATCCTATTTAAAATTTGTTGCAAACCAGCTATGATGATTCACGCTAATGAAAGATTTATCTGTCGTTATGGTTATGTGGCCATAGTCAGGATTGAACACTAAGATTTGGAAAGGTTGATAGCGGAGCTACACAATGAACATTAAACAGAATATTTTTATGGAAGACCAGCACTGAAAAAAAATCAGGAGTCTCCATAAGATACAATATCTCTCTATGTATCTATGTATCAATTGGAGGTTGGACTACATCACTCTTTAAGTTGCCTTTCAACCCAAACTCTTCTATGATTATATGATATTTGGGTGTTGGATGGTTAACTCCATATACTGAAAGAAAATATATCTTCAAGGAGGGAATTCAATGAAGTAGGTTAAAGACAGGATTTAAAAGAGAATCAGAAATTCTCTTAGTAAAATGTGGTACAGGTCAGTATTGAAATGACCTGGATAGTGAGGTGAAGTGATATTTTGGAGAGTAGAAATTTTTAGACCTTTTTTAAAGTCCTTAAGGATCAATTAGTCTTCAGATATGCTGTGTGGTTATGTGATCTGTGATCACACAAACAGCATAGTTTACTTCTGCTACAATGAATATTACATTTTCCTAAGAAAAAACACAGTCAAAAAAAAGACAGAGATATTAAGTTCACAGCACTTTTTTCAGAAAAGATGCAAATATATGGATCTGTCAGTTTAATATATCTAAGGAATACTGGTGTTTATTACTTGAGTTCATTTAAAATTGTATTCAAGTTTTTGACTAATAGGAGATACAAACAAAAAGGCCTGGTATGTACTGGAAAATTTGGCTGAACTTAGATGATGGACACAATTCAAACATAAACTTTATTTGGTGAAGATGAAATACTGAAATTTTTTTTTCATACTATTAGATAAAAAAATACTATTCTAGTGAGATATTGTTTTATTCTCACCGTCACAAACATGAAGAGGATGGTGACAGAGAATATGTAGTCTATTCTATAAAGAATTTTTCTCATCTTGTGCTAGACTCTACATTTTGGCTGTTCTTCCTAGGATCCCTCTGCAGTCAGTGGAGAGAAGTAGAAATTTTAGGGGGTAATTTGTATCACAGAATATATAAATTACTGTAGGGATGAAATGATAACAACCTGAAAGTATGTCTCTCCACTTATGGAAAAAAACAGTCAAAGATGACTATTCTTCTTCAGTCTCTTATAGCTATACCGTGATCATGGCTTCAGCTCCTGAATGTTTAGTGGTATTTCTGCAGTATAAATATGTATCCCAGGAAGGCAGAATCAGGTGCTTTCTGATAATGGTGAGATTTTTCTTCTAATTTTGTCTTGTAAATTGTCTAGTAATTTTTTTGTAGAAGTATCTAGTTTTAGATACAGGACAATTTGAGCACTATTCTTTGAAGCCAGGAATGGATATTAGTGTAGTAGTATGCTTAGAGTACTCACACTGTACTTCATATAGAAGCTGTCTGGAAATGCTGAAGGGCCTTGGTTCTAAATACAAAACATAAAATGATGAATTCAACAACAACAACAACAAAAAACCCCTCATATTAAGTTTCAGCTTTCTTGTGTATAAAAGTCTTTACAGATTTAGTGAAACTTCATGAACTTAGAAGCAGAGGCTATCAGTATCAATTTCAGATGATCTTGAACAGAAGTAATTAATACAAATCAAGAATGTGTGTGGAAAGAAAGAAAGAAACTCAGGAGATGCAGAAGAGTGAAACGAGTCTGGTAAGAAATAAAATATTTTGGATATTTAAATAAATCAAGCCAGCTGTACTCTGGGGGAAGATGTGAGATAAATAGTGCAAGAGCACAATGAAATTGAATATACACTTACTGAAGCATCCCAAGCAGAACCCTGAATTTTGATAAACTTTAAGTATAAAACTAGAATTGGATCTTGGAACAATGATATTGGGGCTTAATATGAGTATTGATAAACAGTACGAGATATGTCAAAAGCAAGGCAAAAGGGGCTTGAACTCTACCTGAAAAAGTACCAGGTATTCATGTGTGGAGAGTTATTTGGGGGCAGGCAGTCAGGCAGTGCGGGGGGATATCTCTTTATGCATTATCACTCTCTTGAATACATTGCCAGGTATAATATTGAAAACACAAATAAGAATTATTTAAGCTGTAAGTTCTTTGGGGTAAAAGTTGGTTCCTCTTGTCTGTTTATGCCATGCCTTAACTAATAGGTGTTTATTTTTGTACGTTAATAATGGCAGAATTTCCCTAAAGGGTTATATATAAATAAATAATGTATAAATAATTAATAATAAATAAATATATTTATATATATAATATATAAATAAATAATCCTTTTAAAAAAAAGGAAAAAATACAAAGTCTGACCTATAAATTGGACAATTCTGATAAAATTCCAGGCTTTACTACTGCCTTACCCACTCACAGTTCCTGAAGGCTTTAACAAACTCCCTTATTTCACTTCACAGTTTCAGCACAGTGCAACAAGGCATTTGTGATAAGATACATATCTCAAAGGTTTGGAGTTTGAGAACAGGTTTAAAGTATTCAGATTGTGTTGGTCTGTAAAATTGGTTGGAAATCTCATGTGAGAACATTGTTCTCATGAGATTTCTGGTATTGTCTTCTGTGAATCAGATCATAAATACTGCAAGAACTTTTTTTTGTTTCAGATACATTTCTGCAGTCCTTTTCTCACAAGATGATTAGAAATATCGAACTGCACATAAATGAATAATAATGAAAACAAAAAGTCAACAAAATATTTGAGAAAGTTTATAAAAATCAGTTAGAAATTTTGGTAAATGCTCAGACTTTTTCTTTCTTTGCAATGCCACTCACTCATTGAAAGCGGTGCACCCTGGTTTATATTCACACTTTACATGTGTTGCAGTACATCGCCAGTACTCCATCTATATGTATATGCTATCAGTTTATTAAGGTTTTAATTATATAACTTTTCATGTTGGGCCTGTGATCCTCTCTTTGTGTCTTTCAGACACAATAGCTTTTGATCTGCTAGGAGCTTAAGGACTGAGTTGCCACTGACGCTGTTTGCCAGCAGCAAAGGGAACTTGGGTATGGCCTGACCATGGAGACTGATAGGCCATAAGATATTAAGCTCCCGCCAATTTCTATTTTCTCTTTCAAAGATTGCTAACCTCATCTCCCCAGGGACTGCAACTGCTGCCAGCCTTTAAACCAAGAGGAGTAATATCTGTCTCTAATTCATAATTACTAGGTCTCTGTCACAATGAGCATTGTTGGTGCTTGCTTTTATTTAATTAGTAAGTATGTGCGTTTGTACTGGTGAGAAGTACAGCTGGGTGGAAACATAACCTCATTACTTTAAAGTTATTTTTCTGTTTCTCTTTTTCTTGCATCTTCATGTTGTTACATCCATAATATACAGCAGATCATTATCAGTACCATTAATAAGATTCAATGCTGTGCATATTTTTCAACAAGATTTGTATTGCAAAAGAAACAAGGATAGCACCTTGTAGAATTGAAACAGACAGTCTGCCCCTGAATTTTTACCTCTTCCCTGTGCCTACTCCCTATTATTAATGTATATTATTACTTCAAGTATGTCAGAAAAAGAGACAAACAGTCAGAGGCAGAAATTTCTCCCTAATTCACTCTGCCTAGCCAGCAAAATGTAACACAAAATTATTCAGGGGAAAAATACAATTTTCTGTCATATCTGCCATACACTGATAACAAAGCTACAGGCTAATATGTTTTGATATTTTTGTCACTCGTTTATCATGTGACCTTTCATGCTATCATTAATACAGCTGAGGGACAGAGCAGATACACTGAAATAAGGGTGTGGAGAAGTCAGATTGCTTCTCTAACAACTAACGGTCAGTCACAGCAATTTATGCTTTTCTTCAGTATAGCACTGACTGAAGAAGAGAAATTGTTATTAAAATTTGATATTACTGTCTAGGCTCTGCCATATAGAATTTGCAACTTTTAGCTATAATGGGAATACTGGGAGGGGGGAGGCTTAATAAATTTCCTTTTGAATTATGATATTAATACAATACAACATGCTTGCTCAGATATTCAAAGGATATACAAGTGGAAAAATCATATTCAGGACACTCCAACACTGCATATTAGTCTGAGTCCAAAATTGTTATATCTAAGAAAATGATTTTAATAACATGGATGCAATCACCTCATATTGGCTCAATTAAAACAATTGCATTTTTTCATTTCTGTTTGTTTGTTTGTTTGATTTCAAAATTCCTGTGACTAATCGTGTTGCACAGTATTAAGCAATATTTTCAGGACATCCAAGAAAGTGCAATGTGTCTTTTTTTATGTCTGTGTGTCTTTTATGATAAATGATACCTGGGTTAAATTTGCATTTGGCTTTACACCATTTCTGACAATAGTCTAGCTTTTTATGTTGCCTGTGGACTCTGGTTTGTTAAAATTCCAATATAAAACTAATTTATATTTGACATTAATGAGTTAAGAAATGTTTTATACAGTACATCAGAGCTGAGAGAGAACTTTACTACATTCTAGTAAAGCAAATTACTGCTGAGTAGATCCATTATGTAAAAAATGAAAAATCACTAATCTAAGCTGCTTGTCTTTTGAAAATCCTATGATTTTTAATGTTTATATTAAGAAAGAACTGAAAATTTAACAGTCTTTTTTTTTTTTTTTTTTCTTTTTTACATTCTATAGGGGAATTGTAATTTGACTAGTTGGAAGAGATCTCTTTCATCAGTGTGCATGTCTGTGCCAGGTCAGAGTAAATCTTTATATTCATTTATAAAACAACAATAAAATACTTTAACTATTTAAAACATTAAATTATGTTTTTCTTGAGAATGACTTCTTTGAGTAATATTTTTAAGTACACTAGAAAATGACCTTTACATGTGAAAAAAAAAAAAGTAAGGATGAGCTTGAAATAGAAAGATTTTTAAATAGGTCCCAGAGAGAGCCTTGTAGACTTGAAATGAATCTTTTTGCATTAGATCTGATTGCAAAGTGAAAGTTTAAATTTGTTATTACAAATGTTAAGACCTGATTTTCAGAAAATATATGCAAATTAATAATTCAATTTGCAAAAATATAAGTTGACTTAAATTTGACTTCTTCTGTCAGTAAATTTACATGTTTGCAGAAATGAACCCTAAATATATTCATGAAAACAGAGGATGCACTAGCACTACTTAGAAAGATGATTTGAAGATTTTATTACTTAGTATTTTGTAAACAAGCCCATAACATATATTTTTAAATGCTTTTGGTCCATTTGTAGTCAAATGGACTGCATTATCTATGCATGTAAATGTTTTTTAATAGATATATGCATATATGTATATATAGTGAATTATATATAATTTCTTAGTATCTGATTCATGTGTATGGATAGTAGTGTCAGATAAATAAAAAGCCTATTAAAGTCCTGAAAAGTTTAGAACGTTCTATAGAATATTTTTATAGGAGGTAAAGGATTTTTACCTTTTGGTGTCTCTGTAACAATATTTTTCAGAGTGTTCTCACTGTATTATTTTTATTATTTCTAATTTTTAGTAATTAATAATAGTGCTTCCTGAAGCAATTTTTACAAAAGAATAGATGCAGGAATTATGCTGGTAATACAAAGATGTGAAAATTATGTAAACCCATCATAAAATAATATTAATGTGGTCAAAAGACACCTGTAAATATGTTAATCAAGTGCAGAAAAATGATGCTAAAATATTTACCTATGAAATTTAAAGCATCTTTCATACTATTGATAAAGAAAAGTAATTCTTCCTTCTCAAATGATAGCTCTAGAAGGAGAATATCACAAAGTGTATTCTTTCATTAGTGCACACTTTTTTGCAGTCTAAGCAAGACATTGGCTAAGTGGACTTCCCTTTTACCTCCCTGCCACTAACAACAGTCCTGACCTGGAGATGCAGCCTCTTTCAGGATGAGAAGAAAATGTGTCCATGCATGCTTAGTCTATACCACCCTTGAACAGATTATATATCAAGCTGAATTGTACTGAGTCCTTTTTCTTTTTCTTCTTTTTCCCCTTTTTTTTTTTTGTGTGTGTGGTTTTTGTTGTTTTTTTTTTTTAATAGGAGAAAGTAGCTGTAGTGGAGGCTTTGGGGAGGTGTGCTAGTGACTGCTATCAACAAAGGATTCAGCTGGACTGAGAGCCTCCAACCTGTTTAATGTGATGCTGAAGGGAAAATTTGGAACCTTAATCATGGAACGAGGCAGCCTCCACATATACCTATTCTATAATTTACATTTTGCTCAGTCTCCTCTGTAATAGCAAAATAATAAAGGAAAGAAAAATGTAGAAAAGGAAGAAAATGCTATTTTATTAATAGGTTCCTATTGAAGTGCATTAAAAAAAATATGTTTTTTTCCCTGCTGAAACTGGAATCAATTATAAAACATTATTGTTTGCTGAAGCACATCTTAATAGCACAAATGGCAAAATTCTGTTCATCTTTCCAACTTTGTTCAAAGTGTATGTGCATGTTTTAAAGCGGAATCACTTATAGCTTTTATATTTGTAGCAAA
>NC_031769.1:120753586-120863586 GCF_001522545.3 Parus major
GGACGCAATACAGAGCTTGATATTTTGGGTTGAGAGGGGAAAAGAGGATTGTACTGCCCAGCCTTTCACTGTCTTCTGCCTCCATGATTAATAAATTAACATCTTTAAATCTATGCATATCTGTACTTCTTCTGCCTTGTGCATTTTGTACAAAAAGTCTCTGTTTCCTAGTTACTGTTACAGACTGTATCTAATGATGTGGAAATATGACAACATGAACACATGCACTGACAAATTCCATAACTTTGACTCTTAAATAAGAACATTTCTGAGGAAAATATTCTGATTTTTCATCTGTGCACACGGTTTTGATATTTAATATGCTGGAACTTAATTCAGAAGATTTAATATGGCAACACAGTGTTCAAACAGGTCTCTACCAAGGCAAAATGATTATTGATGCCAATTATGACAATTTGGCTCAGTGTTTCAATAGCTGGAATACAAGCTACAGTCATTTTATAGCTGAAAAAATTATCAGTGATAATTGACTGAACAGGCAGCTTATCCAAGTTCAGTTCAGACAACAAAGGTGCAGAAGAGCCAAAGAGATTTAAGTCCTCAGTTCAATGTGTCATACCCTCCCTGACATCACTTTATTTTTTAACCATCATCCAATGGACCGTATAAGATATATAGGGGTTGATGGCTTTGGCTGTCGAATTTATGAGTAGAATCTCTTGCTGAATTGTCCCATAATTGGGTTCTTAAAATAGATTTTCTAAGGTAAGTGCAGATGTAGTTGTGTATTGTATCCAAGTTCAGAATTTTTTTTTGTAAAACTGAAACCAGACATAGAAATTTATAGGAAAAAGTATAATGGCCAGTGATTAATAATGATCGTATGGATTAAATGTCATAATTAGACTGGCAAAAAGACTAAAAGGCCAAAAAGAAAATAGAATTTTATGAAATTTAATTAAGGCTGGACTTAAGCCTTGCATTCCAGCATACAAGCTGTTTCTATTTAGAAATATTGCAGGGTTAATTAATTAATTTCTATATTTTTGAAAAGAGGTTAAACACTCTAGAATACTACAGCTGATATTTTTGTTTAATATATGAATAATAAATAATTTTTTCTTAAAATAACACAGTTCTAGTTAAAAATTTTGCCTAATTCACATTTGAATTTTACTAATTACCTAGAAATTGTTATTTAGAGTTTAGATTTTATTTTCCTACTTAATTATTAGATGCAAAGTGGGTGAGGAATTTATTTTTAGGGAAAATAAATATGATGAAATATTTTACTAATTTTGGTTTAAGTAAAGATATTGTTAAAAGCAATTTAAGTGAAAAAAATAGGAAATATGTGCAAAAAACTAAACCCAAAGAATGGAAATGTTGGGCATTTTGACAAAGATCTACAAACTTTGGTAACTGCCATGACCAGAGCAGGTAATTATGTCTACTCTGGTCATGGCAGTTACCAAAGTCCTTGAAGTATGTATTTGATATCCCTGAATTCATGCTGAAAACCATTACCAATGTATTTGGCATCACTTAAAATTATCTGGTCGTGCTAATTTCTTTCAATTGTTTTCTTACTGAATGCTCATCTGCATTCAGTGTCACTTCTGCAGGGTGGAATAGGAAAACATACACTGAAGTATAACAAAAGGAGGAGCTAAGAGAACAGAGCTAGGGGGAAAAAAAGGCTTTCTGAGTGTGAAGTGGACTTGATCTCTCTCAGGGACACTCCTCTCAACCTACTTTGTGTCAAGCAACTAGCACGGGTGAAGTTCTCAAGTTCTGCAGACAAACGCATCACACTCACATCCAAAGCCCTATAGTGGCATTCAATTGGTGCACCTGTATTTGAATTCTTCCCCTCAAAGTACCTGAAATAGACTAAGAGAACATTTATTTTTTTTTCCCCTTCTTCCCTTCCCCCTTCTCCATTTATCTTTTAATGGCAGTACAGAGAGGGAAGAGAAGGGAGGAAGGGAGGTGTCAACAGTAGGAGGGGGTTGCAGGCTCTGTAGGATTGCAAGCAAAGGTTCATTCATGTACGTTTATTCCACACACAAAAAAAAAAAAAGAGACTATTCAACCACTTTGAATAGATCATCATAACTGCTTGTCTGGTCAGCTTTCTCCTTAGAGCTTCAAGTTATAGGGGTCGATGTGTAATCTAGGGGTCTTGTCTAGCTGCCTCTATTAAAAAGTGCAGCACTCAATGCCAGCTGCACTAAGCGGGGTGCCTCTATCTGTAATAGTGCCATCAACAATTCTGAAGATGTACTTTGAGTGCACACAGGATAGACAGACAGTCTGATACAGCGCTGACATTTCCAGAGCTGGCCACAGCTGATTTTATGCTAAATACACTAATCTTTTACATCAGTCCTTTAATCAGGAAGATATTCACTCATTGATATGCTCCTAGTTGAGGCAAATTAAGTTGGCTTTGATAGTCCTTTTTTCCCCTTCTGTAATAGTTAGGAAACAATCCAGAGTTTACCTCACACAGGAGTACCAAAGGGTATTTTGTGGTGGGGTGTATTCTGTCATTAGTTTGTTGGATTTTTTTTTCCTTTTTCTCTCTCTATTTTTGGGAAAAATAAATATTAATTGTATCTCATCTGGTGATTAAATATAAGAAATACATTCATGGCTCTGCTTCTTCACCTTTTTTTTTTTTTTTTTTTTTTTTTTTTTTTTTTTTTTTCCCAGTGAGATGTGCAGGAAAGGAAGACTGGTGCTAGAAAGTGAATCTTGGAAGAGGGGAATTGTCCCTCTGTTTTCAAACAGGGAGGACCACACTAAAGTGGGCAGACTCTGAAACTCTAGGAAGCCTAGTCTAGGTGTCTGAGGATCTGGAGGCATTTCTTTTAAAGCGATGAATGTTGCTGTCCTTTGTCAGCATAGCTTCCTAGGCACATTTGTTACTGCTGGCCCCACTGCCCTTCTCATCTACTCACCTGAATAAATCTAAAAAGAATGGAGGAAACTAATTTCTGCTTGAATCAAAAAGTCTCATGTAAATTTGCTCTTTGTGATATATACCACAGATGCAGAATATGCTGTGCCCTTCTCTTTTCACACACCTTCTATCTAGACTCAATGTGCATTATTTACTTAATCATTGAGTGCAGAGCTGCCAAGGACAGATGTTAAAAGGGAGGAAGACAATCACAGTTTTTCCTTTCCAGGTTCTCATTTCTGTTTTCCTTTGCTCCTCTCTCTTAAGGCTTAAGACTGTAAGCATCAGACCTATGTTATAAAAGCTCTCAGGCTTGGAGGCTAAGAAGAATGTGGAAACTAATAATGACATGGCCTTCAGTGCTTTGTTTGCAGTGAACAGAAACAACAAAAGATTCTTCCAATGATCTAAGCCTGCTCGAAACACAGTGCCATTTCTTCCCGTGAGATGTGAAGCAAGGAGTGTACTGAGAGTATGTTCTTCCTTTTTAGACTAAGGGGTTTGAAGCCTAGGACAATTTTAAAACTTGAGAGACTATGGCATCTCATCTAGATCCAAATAATTTTGGCTTTCCCTCTGTCCTCCAGCCTGACAAGATAAGAGATAAGAACTCCAGAGATAAGAACTAAGGCAGTGCTACAGCTAATAGCAGCAACCAAATACTACTGACCTTTACTTTTTTCATGTTGATCCACAAGAACTTGGCAAGGCCAGGGTTTGGGCTTTTTTAAGGAGCAACATCAGAGTAAAATCATGAATTCTATTCTTTATAAGATAATACTGAATTTTGAGCTTTAAAGGATCAGGAATGGGACTCTATAGACTATCATATTTTCTGCAGAGGAAATCTTTACATCTGATTTCAAGATGGCATTTGTCGACAAAATGATCAGATACACTGCTAGTCCCCAGTGTGTTAGAAGGAGAGCCAAGCTGTGGGGGAAAAAATATCTTGATATTCTCTTAATTTCTGCCAGGGTTCATAGAAACTAGGGAAAGGAAAATATAGGCTGCAGTAGCTTTGTAAATCACTCAAATGTTTTCTCAAGACTGTCTTCTATATTTTCCCTTTCTTTTGCTTAAGTTTTCCACTCTGCTATGTGCTTTTTAAAGTACGAAGAAGAGAAAGGTTCTTGTTCTTGTCATTAAGAACTTGCACAAATCTCTTCCTTTCTTACTAGCCACCTTTTATATTTACTGGATAGGTCTCTGACACTTTTGCTCTGTTATATTTTAGTGCTTTAATATTCTCTTTCCTCCTTTGTCTTCCCCAAACTGCTTGTCTGTTTCTTTAATTCATTTGCTTCTATTATGTTTTCCTGTTTTATTAAATGGGCTCTACCTCTATTGCTCTCCAAATTAAGGTCTGAACTAATAAACAAATATCTGAACAGTGCTGAGTGGTCAACAGGATAAATGTGAATATAGAATTAGACATTTCACAAGAATCCTCCTTAGCCACAAGGCTTATATGGTAGGTACAGCAAAATAAATAGAGACAGGAAAAAATATGAAAAGAGAAACAGCTTAAAAAGCAGTGTGTCTTATGTACCACTTTGGAAAACTGCAGGAAAATCTCCCTTTTCATGCTTTTACTTTGCAGTGTTGTTGATTATTTGATCTTCCACTTTGACAAAAGCTATCACTTAATAAAAAAAAAAAATATTTTTAAAGTATTACTGCTCCCCCAGTATTACCACACAAATAACATGGGAGTAACTTTACCATTTACATCTTAAATAAATATATTGTGCAGCTTCTTTCAGATCACCCCCCTGTGAGAGAGGGATCCAATAGCTGACTGGATTAATATTATCCCTCAAGTAGTAAGGGAACTTCAATGCTGCTCCAGACTTCTTAACCACAATTTTTATCTGTTAGTTCATTTAAAAGAGAGAGAAAAAAAAATAAAAAAGGATTTGTGAAATAACCATTTAACAATTTGTGTTTACAGAAAGGAAATTATTTTGCTAAGAAATCTATTTTGAAGGTAGCATTGCACTCAAGGGGACATCCCAGACCAAATCATGAATGCCAGATTTTAGTCTGACTCTGTGACCACTCAGAATCTGACTGCAGGTCTTGCTGAGAAATCTATTCACCACATTTATCTAAATTAAGAGACGAAGCAATGCCAGTCTGAGAATAATTAATAATAGAAGATTAGTAAAACCTATGGGGATGGGTTTTTTCCTCCTTTCCTACACTTCCTTCCAATCAACAGAGTCATGGTAAAATTCCTGGGCTTTCTTTGCCAGGAGGAATATATACCATATATTCTGCTAATATTTCTTGAAACGTGATAAAGTAAACTTTGTCCTCTTGTATGTAAGCGTAATTTTTTTTTAAGCATAGAAATTTGAAAATCTTCATTCCTTGTGCTGCAGATCAGGAATGTCAGGTAACATTTGTATAATCTGGATTAAGGTGAGATCGTAAAACAAATATTTACCTTATTTTTTATACATTCTTCAAGATAAATCAGAGTTCCTTCACTGACCACCACTGAACACCAAGACCATTTGTGCTTTTCCTTCTCCCTGAGGTTAGAAGGCATTGTTTTGTGTTGAAATATTTTATTTGATTTCCAGTCACTCCTGCGAGAAATAAAGATTTTTACAAGGCTCTGTATTTTTAAATGTTATTTCACGCTATGACATGAGTTTGTTTTGGGTTTTTATAGAGTTAGACCGTGAGTTTATCCAGAAGCCTAAGTTAATGAAAAAAGTCCTCTCATTAAGAATTGTGTGCTCATGGAAGCACATGGCTGCTGTCCTGACCAGGCTACTCTGCCTGCCCATTGATTTTTCTTGACAAATTCAAGGTATGTTTTTGACCTATAAAAAACAAAATGGCATGAGACTTTCACAATAGCTGCAGGCATTTGAGAGACTTGAACTGATATCTTGAAAACCTGAGAGGGAAGACTGGCAGTAGAGTTTCCCTGAAGATGCCTTCAGCTGTGAACTTATTAAAAAACATCTTTCTAGACCTTCAGGGTACTCTGTAAGGCATTTCTATTTTCTTATGCTTCTGGAAGAGAGGGAGGATCTTGAAAGACCTCATTCTATTTTGGATAAGCAGTCTTTAATATAAAATTTGTCCAAAAAATTTCGGGTAAGTTCTTTTATAAAAATGTATCAAAGGCAAAATTAGGTGGTTTATTGTAGTGGTACTTGACTAGTCAAATCCACGTTTCAGGATGTCTGCTGTTTGTCTTGATGGTATGCCACTGTTGATGGATGGATGAAAAAAGAGGTAAGGAAGAGCTACCCCATGACAGGAAAATCTTCCCTGTGTCTGGTGACTGATAAAACTTAACTGTTTTGGGTTGTAAGGACCTAAAGTGGGCTTGGCAGGCTGTGGATTTGCTGACTCCTCTGGAGTGCTGTGTATTGACCCATTTAATAGCAAGAACAGGATAGTCTTTCTGAGGATGCCACTCCATCAAAAGGAAAAAGAAAACTGCATGTCTTGACATTGCTACTTTTTTAAGAAATGTAAAGAGATATATTGGGGAAGAAGGAAAGAGAAAAAGCAGAATAGCTTCATCTGCTTTTTTTTTTCTTTAACAGAAAGGAAAATTTCCAAGAAAGAGTATCATGAAGTCTCTGTTCATTTCAGACAGATTGTTTAAGTCAATGGGAGGAGGGGATGTGCCTTTGGTTATCTGTAGGTAGATGGATGGTAATGTGAGCAAATGGGAGAAACAGAGATACCACATATGAAAGAGAAACAGTGGATATAAAAAAAAGAGAAAAATGCAAGAAGAAGAGGGAAAGGAGTAATCAATATATCAAAGCAAGATTTCTGTGCTAGGAGGGAGAAATATACAAGAGGAATGAGAAGATACAAAAATGTAAATATAAAATATTTTTTGTTATCTAATGAGTTAGATTGTTTATTAATTTAATGTTGTGAGAGAAGTCCTGCTATTAAATAAACTGCACAATAGCAGAGTAGATGCTACAAATTGTTCCTTTCTTAAGCTTGGGGGTTATTTTTGAGTCATTTTGGGTCCAGTGGCAATGGCCATAGTACAGAGAAATATGGCAGGATGACTTTTTCACAGACTGCTATGGGTATTCCATGGACAAGCTGGTGTCAGGTAAATGAAATAAATAACTATCAGTCATTTTACAAAGGCCAAGACCTTCCTTGGGGGTATGCAAATTATGGGGAATTATTTAGCCTTCTCTATTTTCAACAATAGGTGGCAATATTAATTTTGCTGCATTGACCTCCATAATGATCTGTTATCCTAAATTTTGAATAATAATCTCCAAGTTAATTATAACTGCTTGCTTTTTTTTTTTTTTTTTTTTTTTTTTTCATTTGTCCTACTGCAAGTGTGTTAAATGGTAGGAAGTGAAAATTTATTCATCAGTTTCCAGGTCATTTAATCTTGTTTTAAAGAAGTTAAAATTGAAGGGCAAGAGATGTGAGAAATTCTGCCAGGTCACCAGAAGCCCCTCCATAATGCTTTGATAGTCCAGCACCTTCTTTTCTGATTTCCAGTCCAGCTCTTATTTCCTATCCTTATGGCAGTGTTTGCTTTAATATTTTATGGTTTTCCTTTTCAGGTTTTCTAACTAATTTTCCTTTTCAGATGTCTATATGGAAATGGTAGATTATATGTGTAACATGAAAGATCTAAATTCCTGCTTTACAGTGCTTCAATGCTGTTCTTGTTTATATGTGCTCTGTATTCTTAATCATCTTATTTGTTTTTCAGGATGAATTTTTCTTATCATGTTACCAACTTAAGGATCAGAGTTTTCCTGAGGCCATTGTCAATATTTGGTAGTGTTTTTCCTTGAGTTTTAGTCAATTGCCAACACTCGACTTTCTAGAGCAATGTTGATATGGATATAAGACATGACAGAAGTACTGTAGGTGCATCTTAATTTTCAAACTGAATTTATTTCTCTTCTAAGTTTTATTTCTCTATACACACCTTAAATTTCTTCCACTCACTCAGAAGATAGAAATCAATAGTTTTACATGAAAAAGGTCAACAATCTTGTCATTCTTTTTACCCCAAATTAACACAGAGTTAATTGGAAGTTTTGACTGAGTAATGATTAAAGAATTGGGCTCAAAACAAAGACAGTACATGAAAATGTATTTTCTTTAAAAGAAGAGAACTCTATCTGAAACAATACAATAGCATTTTTCAGTAAAATGAACTACTTGAAAGTGATGTATTGTAGTGGTTTTTGTAGCATTGTCTTATCCTTGGACTGATGTATGGTAGCAGTTAAAATGATTGTCAAAACAGGAAATGTAAAGAACCAGAAAGTATCTAGAAAAATATGCACAGGGTTTTTATGATTGCTTGACTTTCCTTTGTTTACAAGCTCTTATTCATTAACCAGTTTTCTTCGTGTCTCATGAAATTCTCTACAGCATTTCTCATGTATTTGTAGCAGCTCACATTGAAAGTGTTACACAAACATCAGTAATATCAGCATTTTCTTTCACTTCCAGCCTTCCACAAGTCATGCCAAGTTCATCAAATCTCACCTTACTTGAAATCCTTGGTCAATCTACTGTACAGAGAGGATGAACTATGGAAAAGTTAGTAAGTATCACCCTATTTATGTTGAAACTGGTCAAGCTCAGAACTCACCCTATTCAAGAAGGAAAAAAAAGAAAAAAGAAAGAAAAAAAAAAAGGAAAAGGAAAAGGAAAAAAGTACATAAGGACCTCTACCAGCGAAAATGACAGATTTTATAAGTAGAGATGGCACACAGAGAGTCAACTGCTGCTTAGTTCAGATACTTCTCTATCTGTGAGATGTTTCTGGTTCTCAGGCTGGCTGGAAGTTTGTAGCTCCTTCTCTCCTGTCTCTAAGAATCAGCCTTGAAACTCATTTTTTTCACCACAGTATCACTTATATCTGGTATAAGCTGAGCTGATGTGAAGCGCTCCCAGTACAGTTTCTATGAGATACAAGGTACTCCTGTGCCTTAACCATGACTGAATAGCAGCTTTTTAATCGCTGCTGTTGCAGCTGAATCAACAAGCAATAAGCTAGCAAAATTAAAGGTATTTAATCTTTGATCTTGTGGGCAGTTTTGGTTTTGCCACCCATGATGATGCCAGTAAAAAATAGACACATGAAACTCAATGTCAAAGCCTCTAGCTGTAACTGTTTAATTAGTACTTCAGTTACTGTTTAATTAGTGTTTGACCACAATGTATACAGTGTTTCTGATGTTAGCTGAAGGTTCTCACTAGTCTTTTAACTTCAATTTTTAAGCCAGGGTTTCTCTCAGAAGGCAGTGGGGTGCCTAAAATTCAAGCTGATGACTTATTGTATGTAATAGCTCAGTCCAAATGAGTACTAAAGACTGCATAGAAGGAGTACTGTAAAGGAACTGACTTGCAGGGAAAAGGATCTGTACTTCATTTGGGGCAGATTAAAGAGAAAAGTGTTCCAAATCCACCACGTCTCTATGTAGTGAGGTCACAAATTAAAACAGGATCAAGAATGACCTATGAAGAACATCTTATGACTTTCCTAAATAATTAAAATATAAAGGCATCCTGCCATCTGAAGAAATATCTGAGCTATTCTTCTGTCTCCAACAGAGACAGAGATGTTTAGGAATATAAGGCATAGAGTGTATGTGAAGTCAGCCTCATCTTGGAAATTCTTCCTAACTAGTAGTACTGCTTTCCTGACCAAAAAAAAGCAGTCATTAAATGCATCAACCCCAACAGGTAAAAACATCCACAGCTGTGTGATTTCCCTATATATATATATATATATATATGTATATGTATGTGTGTGTGTGTGTGTGTGTGTGTGAAATATTGCTTGATGTTCTCAAATTTTTTTATTTTTTTTTTACTGTCAATAACCGGATCCTGAGCTGAGGATGTGATATTCAAGAATGTACATTCTCTTTACTTCTTAATATCTGGGCATCTTCTGGGAATCACAAGGTGAATGTGGCTCTCCTACACTAAGACTGCCAAACCTGAAGTTGAACTCTGGATTTCCCATAGTTATGTTATGGCGGTCAGTTTAGGGTTGGTTTCCCTCTTCCTGGGGCATTCAGAGGATGGGCTGGTACATATGTACATCACATTCCAGGTGCCCTGGTATAAAAACTTTCTGGCCATGTACAGAGATGATCTAAATGAACCATCTCAAAATTACAATGTCTGTATTTAACCTCCTGCCACCCCCACCAGGTTGGGAGTATTCCAGAATAGCCCAGGACACCAGAACTGCCCTTCACCCCACTTAGTTCAGAACTGGGGGTTCAGGCCTTCTCCTCTGCTCTAGTTTTACATCTGTGACAAGATGGAATCTCTAAAATCCTTCTTGGCACTATTAGAAAAAGGGCCCATCTTTTTCTATGCTGAAAGTTGTCTCTTCAGCTCCATTCCAAGAAAATTAAAGAAATAATGACAAACTTTAAAAATAATTTTTAATACTTTAAGCTGTGTGTCAGCTAAATTCCTAGACTTTTTTAAAGAAATGTATGTCAGGCTTTTATGAAAAGAGTGGTCTCTGAATTTGGCTGTTAGTGCTTTATACAATAAACTTTTCCTAAAAATGACGAATCACTAGCAGATGTTTTTTATTACCATAGTGTAGCTTTGTTATAATTCACTGGAATTGGTTTGATTTTTGCCATTTTCAACAACTTTTTTAGTGTGTTTATAAAGCTAATAAAAATATTTATCGGGGAGAAAACGTTACTATGCCACATCTCAACTGAAAAATTAGTCTGAAGAGTAGGGTACATAGTCTTCTTTAAAAATTATGACAAATATCAGTTTTATATAAATAAAGCAGTTTCAAACCCACAGCTTCTTGAAATAACAGCTTCTAGTATAATTAAATGTTAAAACAGAATGGAAATCTGGCATTGAAAGAAAGAGGATAATGTTTCATTTCCAAAGAATGTTGCTTTGAAAATTTGGATTCAGCTGCACATTTAAGCTTGATACAGTTAAAGTTATAAAAGGTAAAAATAAGAGCTTGGACATTAGGTTAACTCCTCAGCTTCAGTAATTGTAAAACTATTCATCTTTTACATACAGAAATGGTAACACTAAGCCCCTTTTCTCTTTATTTTTTCCCTGATGGAGGACTGACTGGAAGCTGAAATGATCTTTGCAACTTAGAAAAACTTTAGCAGGAAAGATGAGAGTGTCTTTAAGTGACCAAACAATGAGTTCTTTCCAGGTTGCTGTTCTGGAGACATTTAATGCCATTGTTAGGAAGATTTCTGAATTTCCAATATACATTTTCCAGATCTTATTAGTATCGTATTACTCATATTTAAACTACAGAATCAGTCATTATACTAATGGTACTTTACTCCTTCATCATTGGCATTTACTCCCCTCAAATATTTGTAGACTGTTATTTTTCCCTTTTAGTCATCATGACAGCTGGGCAAATACCTCAGAAAATTTTTGCAAATATTTGTGGAGTTCTGAAATGAAGCTTCATGTCCTATTTTATTAAGCCATGGTGAACTTCTTCTTCATTTTGGAGAAAAGAGCAGCTTTTCAATAACACTTTCTTCCATATATGTTAAAGTTACATGTATTTATGCATTTACTACAATCCTGTATGTCACATTAACACATTACAGGGCTTGTTTTTTTCCTTAGAGACTTAATTTTGTGAATAATATTTATTTCCTTCCTTTTCTGATTTTTTTTTTTTGTAACTTCAGACTTCTGGGAATTTTACAATATATACAAAGCCTCTTTCCCCCCTTCAACTCCTTGAATCAAGTGGCAAGGCAGTTAAGACACATTTGGGGGTGTTTTTAGCTCTTCAAGTAACTAGTCAGTGAACACCTAAAAGCAACATATGCAGTTCCAGCATTTCTGCTCAGAACTGTTTGCTTGTGTGCTCAGGCAGGATTCTTTCCTATAAAAGAAGTCATGAAGTCACAGCACTGAGTGTGATTTCCTGAAGCCTGCTAAGCAGTTTTTATTTCTGCACCTATCTGTGATATGACGTGATGCGATTAACTTGACTGTAAATTTGTACCTGATTCAGTTCAGAATATAGTTCAGAATGGGATGCTAAATTATATAAACAGGCTCCAGGGGGGTTTTATTATTTTTTATTTTATTTTATTTTTTTAATATTTGATTTGCATACCTACACATGGTGAATACTAAGCCCCAGGTGAGATTACTTAATGCAATTCAAAAACTAGTGACAAGGCTCTGCATGCCAAGATATGCTCTGTATTTTATATTAAGAAAATTAAATAGAGAAAGTGTGTTTGTGTGTGTATCTGTGTGTGTGTGTGTACAGAAAAGTGGGGGTAGTGCAGCAAGCCTCCAGCTCTATTGTATTATGTTTAGTTTATTTGCTTCGTGAGGACTCAACATCCCCATCATTTTTTGTATTTTCTTGATTCTAGAACACTACCTATTTCCACCCTAAAGCAAAATCTAGCTACAGTCCAATAGTTTCAGCTCTGAAATGTATTGTGTCATGCTCAACAGTGAGGATCACATCAAGTGCCACTCTCCACAGTGAAGAGAGCAGTAAAACACAGAACTCCCGGGGCTTATCTTTTTCTCCAAAAAAATATTGAATTTCTATCTGTGGCCCACAGCCCTCACTTTCAAATCCTACTGATGCCTCTGGCAGGAAGATCTGGTAGCAGGAATGCAGTCTAAGCAGAGGCTTAGCACAAAACCTGTTCCTCTTTGGCAGGCCGCCATCTTTTCTGGGGGGTGAGGAGAATTAAAGGTTTCTAAACTCTTCTTTTTACAAGTTGAAGGATTGTCTTGTTCTTTCAAATTGATACCAAAACACTGGGAGATCTTATTTTCTATTTTCTTTTAAGGCTTTTTTTTTCATCATAGGTACATCAATGTCCTGGAAAATATTTGCAGTCTTTATAATCCTAATGACACTGTATTGTTGTTAGGGAGTTGTATCAGCATTGCTTTGCTGTAAATGATGGAATGATAATAGCAAGGTGTAGATTTCTAGCTCTCATGACTTGGCACTTGATATCATACTAATTTCTTTAGATGAAGTATTTATGGGTAATATTTAGATTATACCTTTCTGGAACATTTTTGAAAGTAAAATGTGCTTGTATCTCTAACTGCTTAGACACACTCTTGTTTTGCTATTTAAATCCACTTTCTGTTCCCTCAAGAACACTTTACTACCGAGTAATTGAACATTTTTACCCAGACACTAGCGGTAAGTGCAATAACTTTAAGATACTTGCCTGAGTTTCCTCAGCCTCTGCTGGCAGCCAGGTGTGGGAGAGCACATGCTCAGCAGGTTTCAGTAGTTAGAGCAGCAATCTGAACCTCTTCAACTTTGGCCACTACTAACAGCAGCTCTGAGAGCACTCTGTATTGGCCCAGGAGTGAAACTATCATTGAAGCATAGAATTACTAAGCTTAGAACAGACCTCCAAGACTGAGTTTAACTGTTAACCCAGAGCTCCTGTGATCACCACTAAACCATATCTCCAAGTTCCACTTCCACACATTTTTGAAGATTTCCAGGGATGGCAACACCACCACTTCCTTGGGTATTTTCTTCCAGCAGCTGACTACCCTTTCAGTGAAGAAATTTTTCCAAGTATCTAGTCTAAACCTTCCCTCATGCAACTTCCAGTGTTCAGCTTAGCCCTTCAGCAGGTGTGCACCAAGCTGCTGACACTACCAAATCTTTCAGGTAAATACCATTCCTCTAAGTGCTGGTTTAAGGGATGAGTGCTCAAAGTAACGGGGAAAAACATCTTTTGGGGACTACATGTACATTCTTTAGAGTCTGAGGTCTGATTTCTTTTTTTTCAGTAGGAGGAATACTTGGTGAGAAGAAGGTTTGAATCATGCAGACCACATGGACTTCAACACTGACATCCGGATCCTGTCACCTTTCTTCACGTTAAGCCATGTCTCACTTTGAAAATCACACCCTGACAAAAAAAAATATATTGTAAAATAAATTTCTAATCAAAGGGAGCAAGATTTAAGAAATTAATTGGGAATGATAAAAAAAAAATAAATAACATGCTCAAGTTTATGAGTGTACATGATAAGTCTTTGTGTCCTCAATCCTGTCTGGATTTGAGCTTATATCTGAGCATCATAGCACTGGAACTTGTTCCTGTTTTGTTTTATTTTGAACATATTTTGTGCAGTCTGTCTTTCATCAATGTGAACTGAATTTTCTCTTTAGCTCCTCTTTCAGTCACACTGCATTTTTACAGGATAATTTTTTTCTCTGTGGTCAGTTGCTACCCTATAGATTGCTGTAATTTTGTGCTATTTTTATTTGTGTAAATGATCACATTGTTCCAGAGTTTGTAGGTCTGAATTATTAAACTTGATGAAGAGAACCTAAAAAGATATTTAAAAGTAATAATAATGACAAAAAAACTGTGTAGTATTGACGTTATTTCTGGTTTTGTTTAAAAGTTAAAGGGACTTACATGGAAAAGGGAAGGAAGGGTATGTCATAACTTCTGTGTTAAGTAAAAGGTTTTGTTTGTATAAATCACATACTGCATTCATCATGCTCAAGACAAATGATAAACATTACATTTCAGCATTCTCATAAAAATTAAGAATCTGCACTAATTCTTTAGCGGACTGGTTCCATTTCTTTTACTGTCCTCCTTCCCTAGCTCACTTATGTGGTAGGACTCATGGCATTATTAGCTGCCATTGTTGCTTTCCCACCCTAGGATTACTGTCAAACTTGAGCAGCTTGCTCTGTAAATAGCTTGGCCTTTCATTCCTGAGGTCCATTGCTTTTATTCTTTTCCTGCTTTTTCTGTTTTCATTTCCTGATGATGTTGTCATCATCAGTGGAGTTATGATGAAGAAGTTTGGTACTATTTATAGATTCTGGGCTTGTAGCCAGCTATTTTCATGCCTTCAGTGCTATTTAAGTCTATTGTTCATTTTTGACTGCAGTACAGCTTCCTCTCATTTTGCACCTAGAGCTGTGAGTTTTCTGACTTTTCCAACAACAAAATTATGGGTTTAGCCTCTATTTTAAAAAGCCATAAAATGGAAAGAGTGGAAGATTTACTTCCTTTGTTTTTGTTGTGTACTACATGCTATCACTTAATATTAGTTATTAAAGTGGATCTAGTGCTTCCACTGAAGATAGGATATGGCGTTTTAAAAGTTCAATTCAAAAGGGGTTCATTTAGAAGATCATTCCTTTTTTATTTGATAAACTGCTATGCACATGTGCAATAACAATATACTGTTTAAAAACTCTTGACAAATAAGGATAAATATTCAGCAAGCTACATGGACAAGTGCTCCTGAGATTGCTGTATTGTTAGTACAAAGAGATACCTATTTTTTTGTGCACTACACTGAAATACATCCCATTAGATTAAGAGTATGGCTCCTGCTCTTGCTCCCACAGGATCTCAGAGTCCTCCTTTTGTGTCTTCTCACTATTTATCTGATTATGGCTCTCTAAAATAGAGAAAAATAGAACGTTACACAATATCTTCTCCTTAAATTAAGTCCTTCAGAATGCAATGAGGATATCTTGCAAGGCTATTGTTGATATAATAAAGCTTTTTTGTTACCTTGAACTGGTGCACCAACACTCTAAATCTAATAATTCAGAGACGAAAAAATTTTAATGTTATGTTTGTGACTTTAATGGATAATAAAAAAGAGAATTGTTATTTAAAGTGATGTACTGCCTTGAAGTTAGTCTGTTGTGAATGCATGGTATGTTCTGAGGCACAAAAGCTTGAGTAGAGACAAAATCATATCATATTGCTGGCAAGTCCTTCCCACAGCCTTCTGAAGCTTAGCCTTTGTTTATGCAGGTGTAATTTGTGTTTCTGACTTTGCAACTACACATGAAATATAATCTCAGGCCTTGCATCACAAACACCCTGATTTGCAAGTTTGATTAGGTAGCTTCAGAGGTAAATACTGTAATGTTTAAGACAAACTGAAGTTTTGCCAACCCCCAGTGACACTGCTGTTTATTTACCTAAAAAGAGTTAGATTATCTTTTTAGAATATGCCTTGATTGTCACAAACTTATTGTCATTCCAAAGTGCTAGTCAGAATTCCTTATTCCTTTAGGCGAGGATATTTAGTAAAAATTATGCAGGTTGTTGACTTGGTTAACATAATAACCTGTGTAAACTACTACAGTACATGTATTTTGGATTATTTACCTTATTTCTAAAGGATGGGAGAAGTTATTCCAATGGTTTTAAAAATAAATTATGTCATTCTGCAAAGGTTGTTCCTTCATTACATCCGAACTAAAGCACAGTCCACACTGTGAATCTTATTCCCTTCTCATTAGAAAGTATTCGGAGTGAAAACTACTCCTGGTGTAATGTCTCTTCAAAGTGAAGAAATAGTATGAAAATATTGCATCTCTGGGGAAGCTGATCTGAGATGGAGAGTAGACATTTGCAACGGATCATATGGAGAGAAGAAGCAGGGAAAAAAAATTTCTTTCAGGAGAATTCTCCAATTTTTGTGTTGGTAGCTGAAGAGGGATTAAGTTCTAGATGGCAAAAATGTTGTGGTTACTTTACTTGAGTTCTAGGTTTTACTCTAAAATAAATTTACTGTATGAGAGTTTTGAGTACAGGATTTAGAAACAGATTAGTGTTAAGTGAAATGTAGGTGTTTATAGAATGAAAGCAAGGAAATGCACATGATTATACTCCATCAACAAAGAAATACATCTGACTTTTGTAGAAACTAGGAGGTGTGGTCTCCAGAGAGCTGAGGTATTATTTATGTTTCTGATAAATCCACAGTGATCAGCTTGTGCAGGCACTAAAGAACAGGTTGTCTTTCACAAGGGAAACTTGATTTCCTGAATGCTATCCTGTTTCTCTAAAAGGCAGAAGGAATACAAGACACAGACATGTGAGAGATAAGTTTCAGAAACTGTCATAAACCATCTGGAGACTTCTTTTTTTAGCTAATAAAAATTATTCTGATCATTCAGAAAATAATTATTGCATACCTTTAGAAAACTGCAACCTTCTGAATACCTAAGTCTGGAAATTATAGATGAGGTGTCTGGGAGGCTATGCCCCCTTTTGATTCTCATTTATTAGTCTAATATGGTTTAATGTTTTACCCAGACTTCAACATGAAACAAAAGAATCACAGCTGTTGTCATTCAAAACCATTTGATGGAGTGCAAGACCGCACTTTAAAGTAACCAATAATCAGGTTTCATTTATGGGAAGTGGGTGACAGGTTCTAGGTCCTCTTCAGCTTGAGAAGACATAAACCATCATTTCTTACCTTCTTACAGTGACACCATAATAACACAACAACCTTGAATAGCACTGGTTTTCTGTCATTCATTTGAAGAAAAGTCACTTGTGAGTAAAATAAGAAAATGGATGTGGAACTCCTGGGCCCTGGAAGGGCAAGCTCCAGAGGAAGTGCCATTGCTCCAGTGGCTAATAGGACGCTGTTCTTTGGGAGACCTCATACTTCCCAGGACTGTTTATGTGTTTTCCATTAAACAGCTGTCAGAAACAATATATTGTTGTCACCTTCACATTTCCCTCCACCTGTGTTTAAAAAGAAAATAGCCAATCATCCAGTCCTGAAGGGAAAATGTGGCCACTGATGCCTAGTAGAAGGCTTTGTGTTAGGTATTGTTGTGAGTTGACTCTGGCTGGACACCAGGTGCCCACCAGCACCGCTGTATCATTCCCATTCCCAAATTGACAGGGGAGAGAACATATAAGGAAAGACCCATAGGTCAAGGCAAGGACAGGGAGAGATAACTTACTGGTTACAATCATGGGTAAATCATATCCAATTTGAAAACATTAGTTTAATTTATATCTGATAAATAAGATTAGGGAAATGAGGAATAAACCCAAATCTAACAAAGTCCTTCCCACTATCCCTCCCTTCTTCACGGGCTTAAATTTATTCCTGATTTTATACACCTTCCCCACAGTGACCAATGAAGATGGTGAAAGCAGGCTGTGCTTAGTTCATAATGTTGTCTCTGCTGCTCCTTGTTTCTAAAAAGAGGCTCCTCCAGCATGGTTTCCTTTTATCCATGGGGTACAGTCCTTCAGAAATAGATTGTTCCAGCATGGGTCTCCAATAGGGTTACAATTCCTGCCAACAAACCTGCATCAATAGGAGCTGTTCTCTCCATGGGGACAGATGGGGCTGAAGATGGATCTCTGATTCACTGTGGGTGTCCACTCCTGCCTCACAGTGGTCTTCAGTATGGGCTACAGGGGAGTCTCTGCTCTGGCACCTGGAGCACCTGCCACCCCTCCTTCTTCACTGCACCAGGGCTGTGCAGGCATGTTTATCTCAGACTCTTTTCTCTAGCTGCAGCTGCTGTTACACGAGTTTTTTCTCCCCTTCTTGAACATGTCATCCCAAGAGTGCTACCATTGATGCTGGTGGCTGATGGGATCAGTCTTGAGCTGTAGCAGGTCCATCGTGGTATGACAGGCATCAGGGAAAGCTGCCAGCAGCTTCACACAGAAGCCACCCCTTTAGCTCTCCTTGCTACTAAAACAGCCATGGAAACCCAATTTAGACATCTAGTCAGAAGGACTAAAACCATGAGTGAACTGGGGTTTCAGATTCAGTTCTCTCTAAAGTTTTTGAATATTTATCATGGGTCTGCTTTGGTTGTTTCAAATCTCAATCTTAATTCGGTGCATAATTCTCTCTGGTGACTGCAGAGAGATTTTCAGATGAGTAGAAGTGAGAGACAAGATATCCAGAAATTTACACTTTTATAAAGCCAGCAGTATTTACATAGAGGATATCTGCACAAATCAAGGGATGAAACCAGTATTGTTTCTATGAGTACACAGCTTATAGCTTAGTGTTTCAGTCAGCCAATATTTGATACAAATTATTTGAGTTGCATAAAATCAACCCAAATATTGCTCTTTATCTTAGATGACAGTCAAAGATGAAGAATAAGAAAAGGCAGGTGTGAAGTCTGAGGCTTACACTGACCAGTCTGAATTGACAGAGGTATTTACAATGGGAAGGACTACCTTTGAATAAATATTAAGAGCATGGATTTGAGTAGATTAGTGGATTCTTTTTCAGACTTGACCACAAACTCACTTTGATTTTCCTTAGGTCTCTTTGAGTTTGTGTGATGTGTAAAAGAAAATCTTAAAAGAGGCCCAGCCCTAAATAAATTTTATACCGAGATCTGCTTTTTTATCCCTTAACTCCTGTGGAGAAAAATGTCTATAAGACTCTGGTGTAATTTTATACTGTAGTTAGTTCCCACTGATTCTAGGAGGAGTTCATCAAAACCAGTGAAATTCTCAGCACAGGGAGTTTGTTTGAAATTTCCTTAAACAGATCTAGAATTGTACAATTTTGTCTCTGTGTGCACAAATATAAAAATAGGTATAAAATACTTCCCTCGTTAGTACAGGGCATCTTTGGAACCATAATTATTTATGTTGGAAAGGATGTTTGCAATGTTCAAATGGAAAGAGAAATCTGTTATTATTATGAATAATTAATTTTCAGTGACTGTGTGTGATTTCATGCCATGAGAGTTTCATTGAGTTTAATGGGATTCACATGGCCAAGTCCACTCACTATTGTAAGTCTGCAGTGTTTTGGGATTATAAAAAGAGATAAAAGAATCTCCATGTCTACTGCAGTAAATTACATGTCCTGTTCTGTATAAGTGGAGGAAAAAGTGAAATTCCCATTTAAAACAACCAGGTCATATTTGTCGGGAAAAATGTTGATATAATCTGCATTACTTTAGTAAAAACCTGGACCAATCAGAGGATTACAATAAAAATTTGATGGAAGAGGCTATTTTAATAAAGATGCTAACAAAATTATTTTTCTGGCAAGTTGTAGTAAAGAAATACCTGAAATTGGATTGGTTTGTAATGTCAATAGTATATTGAAATCTGGGCAGATTCTGAAGTACCATGGCCATATATTTTTTAAATGGCTCTTTATTTTGGAGAAAGCTGATAAGAGAGAGATTGCCTCTCATTCAAGAGGGGAGTATAAAATATGATGATCTCAAATGGGTAGGGAACATCAGTCAGAAGTTTTGATGCAATGCAAAACATTGTCTCTGTTGTGAGATGAAGTCTTGAGGAGCTACCAACCTGCTGTCAAACAAAGGTGTGTTCTCAATGTGCAGAAGTAGAACAGGACACAGGACACATTCCAAAATGTGGTGAGAGCTGGAAACAGCATTTCAGAATGCCTGTGACCTTCCTTATCCATATCCCAATTACATATTCATCACTTTGTTTCAGCCAATGTCATGTAATACTTTTTACTCAGCAAAAATCATCTCCTGGTAACTTGACTTCTTCAGAACTTATCTTACACCGAAACCCAGAAATACTGTCATAGTTTCTCAAGCTCCTCAGCCTCCATCAATGGCTTTATGTATCAGTGATTACTTCTTTACCAGTTTTCTGTAGCCCTCTCTTCATAAATGACCCTCAATTTTCCCTTTAAATTAATATGCCAGTGCTGTAAATGTTATGGAAATGGTACAAATAAACCTCTACTGCACTAAAAATCATTCTTTCAAAGAACACAGGCAGAACTATAGCAGCAATATTGCTTTAAACTGTTTCAGCTTGGTTGGCAACAGGCAGTTCTTTGCACTTTTGTCCTTGGTTCTGAAATCCCTGCTCTATTCCTGACATATTACTGAAAAAAGAAAATAGAAAAAAACATGTTAGTACTCCACATGCAAAATGTAGAGTGTTGGGGGCAAAAAATGAAAAAGCATCCATCATGTCCAGCTTCTCTACATCTTCAAAATGGAAGTAAGTTATTTCTTTTGCCCTCATTGTTCTGGGGTTTTGTCTTCTCAGAGTTGGAATGGCCCAGAATTACAAACAATACAGAATCATAGGTTCATAAATATCTGAGTTAGAAGAGATGCACAATGATCAAGTCCAACTCCTGGCCCTGTACAGGACAACTGATAAAATCATACCATGTGTCTGTAAGTGGAAATGCTTCTTGAAGTCCATCTGGCTTGGTGTCTTGAGCGTTTCCTTGGGGCACTTGTTACAGTGCCCAGCCTCCTTCTGGGTGAAAAACCTTTTTCTAATATCCAGCCTAAACCATTCTTGATACATCTTCATGACGTTACTTTAAGTCCTATTGCTGGTCACCAGAGAGACTACATCAGTGCCAGGCCCTCTGCTTCCTCTCACAAAGAAGTTGTAAATAACTTAGAGGTCTCATTTCTTTGGTCTCCTTTTCTCTAGGCTGAAAAGACTGAAAGACCTTAGCCTCTCCGTATACAGCTTCCCAACAAGGCCCTTCATCATCTTCCTAGCCCCTCTTTGGGCACTGTTTTATAGTTTAAAATCATTACATTGTGGCACCCAAAACTGCTCCCAGAACTCCTGGGTCAGAACCCCCAGGTACCTTTCCATGGCACTGCTTTCCATCATTTCATTCCCCAGTCTATCTGTACATCCAGGTTGCCCCATCCCAGAGGCAAAATCTAGAGCTATTAAACTTCATACCATTGGTGATCAGCCAGCCCTTTAATTTGAATGCATTGGGAATATGGTTCCACTTGAGACATATCCCATATGCCTAAACAGATCGATCTATGGGAACTCCATTGGCAGGGCAACTGTCATATAAATGACAGTAAAATTTCAGAGTAAAGATTCTGAACAAGATTTGGCTCAATTTGGCTTAAAACTAAAGAGTGAAAGAAACTGAACCTACTTTTTTCAATGTGTGGTTGAGGAGGCTGAAAGCAAAATGCTCAGTGTGAACATGCCTGTTGTGACCTGAGACAAGGAACGACATGTGGTAGAGGCATTCCTACTGTCCTTTCAGCCCTGTTGAATGCTGGCTGTGAGAAAAATGAAGATCAAGTTGGGATAAAAATTGCATCTTTCTATTCATGTTTGCCTAAAGTGACTACACCCTTAATGGCCTGAAGTAGAGTAAATGTAAATTATCTTCATAACAGAGGTTAGCTTAATGAACCTTTCTGAAATATTGCATATTTTTGCATAAAACTGACACACTGTGTGTCATCAGAAACAGAACTGGAGACAGCAAAGCAAATTTATACCATGAATAAATACTCTAAAATTGATACCTCTTGCACATGTGGATTAAACATTTGATATTGCCAGATACACCTGCTGGAAAAATCAAGCCTTCTTGCTGAGTGTTATAACAACAAGGAGGTTGACTAGGCAGACCAGAACACTTTTTATGTTCTTAAATATCTATATGTTTGTAGCATATATCAAAGCAAAATAAATTTCTAGGCAAAATATTTATTCAATAGATACTTATTAGATCGATTTCAGTGCTGACAGAATAATGCATCAAAGAACATTGTTGAGAGTAGAAGTCTTTTTTTCTATATATTTTCAAACATTTATCTATTACATAATTAATTTCTTTCACTACACCTGTTTATTGAAATATCCATAAGTGGATACTGTTTAACCACAAATTAAGAACTTTTTAATCAAAATTATTATTTGTATTCCTTCTATGCAATATTATTCAAATGGTTTGTAATTTACAGGAATTGGGAATATTCTATAGATAGATCTTTGGGAAAGTTGGCAGAAAACCTAACTTTATTTATTCAAATAAAGTAAAAAAGTAGCAATTTTTTTTTTAACAAATTATTTCTAATGTATTTCAAATATATCTTACCCTTTCTTCTTTGCTTCATATAATTATGTTAACTATCCTTTCTTCCTTTTTTATTTAATAAAAAGCTTAAGGTATCTTTTAAATTAGCTGTACTAGTGGCTTTGATTTGAAAATTTGGAAATAAGTTTCTTAAATTTCATGCTATGTCCATGTCCTTATTTCCTCATTCTTGCCTATATTTTAGCTTCACACAAGGTTGTTTTGTAATGAAAACAGAGTGCCACGATACCAAGATGATAATCTTTTCTTCCCTCTCCAGTTTTGATATTATTGTCGATATTGACTATCCTGAAAAAATGCAACACAAATTACAATCTGAATTCCACCCTTTGGAGTACATAAAGCAAATAAAATGCTTGTTTCACAAGAGTTTTGTATCATATAAATTAAAAAGTAATTCAAATACATGAACTCATAAGTGTTTGAATTTTATGACCTCTGAGTCATCCCAAATACAATATGATTGCCTTAGGGTGCATTGAGCTGTTGCAAAATACAGGTTTCTTTCACAAAAAGAAAAGAATCATATAAATGTGTAAGAATTAATTTCGATTTAATTTAAAATGTAACCTTGTCAATTACAATATATATACGTTTGTAATTTCTGCTTTTGACTTGTACTAAACTGCACTATGATTATCACACAGATAAAATATTCAGTGTTATGCTATGACTACTGCAAGCATTGATTAAACTCTCCAGTGTTCATGAAGGCTGACAGAGATTCAAAGGAGGAAATGTAAAACTTGAAGGTACAGCAGTAGTGACATTTCACTCTATAAAGCTGCCAATATTTTAATCCTGCACGTAAATCATTTTCATCAGTCCAATTCCATATCTTAATTTGTGTAGCAAACAAAGTATTGGATTGCATTATGTTTAATAATTAAGAATGTGATATCAATTTCCATATATTTTAAGTTCCTGGACAAGAAATAGAGTTAACATTTTTGGTTTCAATTTGTTTGCTTTACAAAATAAGAATGATTAAGGATTAGGTCTAATTTTCATGCTGTGATCAACCAAACTTTCATTATTTGTTTTTATAGAACCTTTAGTTTCTTTGCCTAAGTGATGTCTTCGTCAATGTTCATGTTGTATTCATTTAGAGTGATGATTGATATGGTAATAGATACAGTGTGATTGAAAGCAACCTTTGTCAATAGGAAGGCCAAATACTCAAACAGTGTATTGGTTTGAGTTTGCTCATTATTGGAGACCTTTCATAGTCATATTGACTTGCTGTCCAAATGTTGTTACTTACCTGATGCTTTCATTGTTTAAATGGTATAGACATTGGTATTGAACATGACTTTTCCCAATATTTGTCCTAAAATACACACATGGCTCAATTATCCACTGAAAATTCTTAAGGACTATTTTCAAAGTATTAAAATGGTATTTGGGAACATAAACTAAATGTTTGTGACAGAGAAAAATAGTGTTATATACTGGTGATGTCAATGCAATGTGTTCTGCAGTGTGAATTTTTATTTATTGATATTAGAAAATTACTGGAATTTTGCTTTCTCTGAAATGCTTTTTCATCACAGCAGCAGAAGTCGAGGGAACCACACTTACTGTAAAAAGAGCATTCCAGAATCACAGAAAATATAATTATTCCCTTATGTGTAGATTTTGCCATTCAAGGGTGTTTCTATTCTTAACAAAACTCTTCTGGACTTACTCTGGTCCTAATCATGTGTTAGACATTCCTACAGAAGATGTGACCTTGCTTTTGATACTAACACATTTCAGGAATGTGATTAAAAATGCACTCCCCTTCCTTCTTCAGAGTCAATGTACTTTAAAACTTGACAAGAGACCAGGCTCCACTAAATTCTTGTGCAAAAAAATGTAGAGGTACTATATAAACAAAAAGAAAAAATTCTATGCAAATACAGCAAGTCTTCATGGGACTTCAGATTTGGCTGATGCTTTATGATTTTCAGTGCAACCCAAATAGCAGCATGGAATGAAGAGTCCTCCAGGAGGACACGGAACAGAGGAAAATCTTGATTTTGACATGAATGGTTTTAGATGACATGGACAGTTCTCTGCCCTAACAGACAGTGTTAATTACAGTGAAACAATGTTATGACTCTATCCTCCTTGACTTGTCCATATTTTTCACAGGATATCTTCCATATATTCCTAATACTTAATATTTGTTTTAAGTAAATCTTTCTCATGGCTTAGAGGACTTCAATTGCCTTCTTTCCCCCTCTAATTTGCTGCCAGAAGAGGGTAGTTCTTTTACAGATTTTTCCCCTCCATTTTGAAGACCCACTCAAAACATAAGATGACAAATTAATTAGCTTTTCATATATGAGAGAGAAAAATGGGGACATGAAAATTTTTCTCTTTCATCTCATGTTTTTATTTCCCCTAAATAAAGACACTTGACTGGATAGTTCATTAATAATTTCAAATTTATGAACTACCACAAGTGGTTTTTCAATCAAGCTCTCCTTACATATTGTTCAATTACATATTTAGAAAACATTTACCATTTTCTAAAGTCTCTTGCTATAGCTCCTTCAGAAAAATGCAATGAAAGACTAGTTTGAAAGATTTGAAGATAAAATTGTTCTTAAAGATTAAGGGTTAAATAGATTTCCTTCCAAGGCCTGAGTAACCCATCTTAGTCATTGAAGTCCCTTATTTGTTTATTGTGACTCGATGAGCCCTTTATATTTTGTCCTTATAAATCACCTGTTGCTGAAAGTAACACCAAGCTATGGTTTTCTTTTTCTTAACAGTGACAGCTGTCTTCCTTGCTCAATTTCCTTGCTTTGTGTCCCTGTCTGTGCATAGTTCCTGAACTTGTGACACTAACCACCATCATTCTGCAGCTATAGGAGGAGACTGCTAATAATATGCAGGCAACAATTCTTTTCTCTATTAGGATGTTAGAATGGACACTGAAGAATATTATAGAAAGGGGTCTTTCTCTTGTCTAAGCATCATAATTCTCTCCCTATATTCCTGAAAATACATGCAGGTCTAGTGAATGCCCAGGGTAAAATTTCATTCATTCATTCATTCATTTCTGAACTGAACAACCTCTTCAAATTGTATGTAGACTCTAGAAGGAAATATATATATATTCTTGTAAGGCTGGATGCAAAGATAAATAGTTTATTTCAAAGTTCAGAGATGAGTTCAGCAATGTCACTCCTAATTTTTTTTATTTATAAAGGAAAATGTATATTATTATATATATTATATATAAATATATAGTGCATATATATTTATTATATATAATAATATATTAAATTATATATTATATATATTATATATAATGTACATATATATTATAATGTAAAATGCTATGTTTATTTCTTTGGATTTTTACTTCACTTTTCCTAATGTTCCCTTAATTAAAAATAAATGAAAAAATTCAGACCTGTGGATATTTATTAAGAAATCTCAGGACAGAAGCCCTCCAGGTTCTTACATAATTTAATTTATAGGAATTGAACTCAGTGCTGTACTGAGCATATATAAATAAATAAATCTATTTATTTATTAAATAAATCCATACTCCCTCCCTGTAAAGTATAAGTTTAGGTATCTGAAGAGTATTTTTCCTGCCTTCCTTATAATACTAATGAGGAATCTTTTCTGTTTTAATAGGAAAACAAAGTAACCAAATCATTATTATCACTGTATTCCCATCTGCAGCTCTCTTACCTTGACAGATTATATTGTACAAAAGAGGAAGTTTTGCATTGTCCACATTCTAATGTCAGTATTGCAAACTCTAACTTTACAACGTGTGCAATTGGAAAAAAATGTTGTAACCAATGTTGTCACTCCTTGGCTTTATACATGCTGAATAAAATTCCCCCTGAGCAACCCACTAAGGCTTGCTCAAATTGCAATGTTTTGCCTCTCAATATTTACAAAATCTTCCATTAAATAGCACCTGAACACCAAAGGATGTCCCACTTGAAGTAAATGGGAAAAGCATGCCATCAATGCTTTTGGTCTCTGAGCAGAAGGTACAAAGAGGAAAAAATTTGAAATGCTGAAATATAAAGTAGGAAGGTAATATGAATAGCAGATGTTGTGAAAGACAATTCAGCAATGTAGAAAGGAGCCTGGAGTGTGCAATTAGAAACAAAGTAGATGAAAATGTACCTGATGACAGGCAGCCAATAGAGTGTAAATCTTCATTTTTCTTTCCAGAGTGATAACAATGTTCCTTTCCTCTGCCCTTTGGGAACTTCTACATAATATTGGTGGGCAGATATGATTCCAGGCTTCTCCTCCTCAGAGCTGTCAGGAACAAAGCTCTCTAAACTGGAAACTATTCCAATTATTGGGATTTTTTTTCCAGAAGCTCAAAAAGGAATAGGAAAACAGGAAAATCCAGGTCATAACATTTTTATTCTCTAGTAACATAAGCCAGAAATTGCTACTTTTTACTTGATAATAGTTACTTTGTATTTTATAAGTTAGTCTGGAATACAGAATGCTTTGAAGTACCTAATATTCATGACTAAGCACTTTTGCTATTGAGGGAGGGAAAAAAGCCAACTCCAGCAGGATTCCTATTGGTGAGAGGGCTTCTGGAAGAAATGGTGTTCTTTTGGATAGATTGCACTGTTGGGGAAGTTGATGGGAATCTATTAGGATTAACCAAAAGAAAAAAATAATGCACAACTCTTTTATAACTTTAGAGCTTACAGTAACAACAACAAAATAAAAGTTGTTCAATAAGAGTGAATAAAATGCTCACCCAGGTAAAATACGGTCAGTTGTGAACCAAGGGCAAAACGTCGCTCCAGCTGTGAAACAGATCACAGCTGGAATTAAAGCACTGTGTGCAAGGTTTGAATAATCTCTTTGGATTGTGGAGGAGTTTGTTTTTTCAGGGAAGAGTAAAGATTCTGAGCAAGAAATTTCCCTTTGGTGGTGAAGCCCTGAATTATTATGTGCTAATCTCCTTTTCAAGAGATATGAAGCGTTGCAAGGACTTCTGAGGAAAGCTGGAGAGAGCTTCTTGAAGGTTCTGTTTTAAGAACTGAACAATCAAATGGTGAAATATTTCTCTGTTTAGTTGTGAGCTTCTTCCAGGGGCCAGTGGGTGAACAATAATGTGGCTAAGAGAGAATCTGGTAGATCTGATCTGACCTGCAGAAAACGGAGATGTTGCATTTGTGTTCTTCCTGAGTTCATGAGCAGCACTGGGCACAATGAGTACTTACACACAGTAATAATAATATTTGCTATTGGTATGTACAAAGATTTTTAGAAGAATAAGATAGCTGTTCATTAGCAAGCATTTTGGGTAAGTAAAGACAGCTATGGAAGAACGCAAATGATGTGAGAAAAAACAGGAGGATGCTTTTGAACCATCTGATCTATGCTAAAAAACACAAAAATAAGTGTAGTGGCAAACAGAGGATTTATTGCATTAGGTAAGCAAGTCTGAAAGGGAGGAGTCTTTTCAGAAATATTCTATATTTTTCATTGTCAATAACAAGTAGCAAAGAAAACTTGATTAAAATTTGGAATATGAAAAGACCAAAGAGAAAAATGTGTGGTAGAATCTAATAATGAGGAAAACTGAAATCTGGTAAGAAACTGAAAAAAAATGGGTTTGGAGATTTGGAATTCAAAGGCTGCAAAATGTGAAAAGCTAAGGATAGAACAAAAATACCATCTCAAGAATTGAAGGAATTGAGAATCCATAAAATCAAACATAGCTAAATCAATAGAAAGTTTGAAGGAAAATTAAAGATTGTTAAAGATGTAGGAATTAGGAGCAAAAGTCCTATATGTTATCTGTTAAGAGATATAGGACTAAAAAGAGTACAGACAGAGGACTGGAACTTTTCCTAGGTTCCCTTTGGTAGGCAGAGAGAGGTGGTGAATGCTGGGGTAGTCTAAGGTGCAGAGGACCAGACAGAAAGATATCGAAGAGGGACAAATAAGTGAAGGATATAGCTGAAATTAGGGACCATAGTGACAACAGGGGAGAGGGAGATTAGAGAGGGAAAGACAAATCTGTGAGCATCACAACCAGAGAGGATGATAGCTTGGAGATCATAAATACAAATGAGTGAAAAGCTGTGGAAGAGTGAGGGGTAGTGAAGGAGAACAAGAGGGGATCTGATAGAAAAAGCACTAGAATTTAAAGATAAATAAAAGGAATTGGTTTTTTGGTTTCTTTTTTTGGGGGGGAGGGGAGTTTTTTTTTTGGGAGGAGGGTGTTTGTGTTTTTGTTTTTGGTGGTGGTGTTTTTTGTTGTTTTTTTGGTTTTTTTACTTTCCCATTGAAACAAATTAAGGCTGTATCATATGGTACAGTTTTCTTCCTGCTTAAACCTCTTAATAGAATATTTTATATCTTTATTTTGCATATATAAATATCTGTCTAAAGGTTGCGGCATTTACTATTAAGAAAGAGGAATTTGCTCCAAAGTAACTACCAGGAATACCAGTAAACAAAGAGATTTTTCCCAGCAGAGAGGTGAATTTATGTCTGCAAACTAACTAACCCATTGAGATTTATATATTCAATGTTAGTGCCTAAAAATTAAACATTTTATTGGTGTTTGCCTGTCTATGATGCATTCACCTCCAGCTACATGCTAATACTGTTTGTTAATATCTTTTCCTGATGGCATGTGACTATAATTTTCTGAGTGCATCAGATCTGTTTAGCACTGTCCAAAATAAAATAACATGAAGATATAAATGCTAATGTAGAAAGTGCACCATGGGGAATGTACATCATAACATGAAACTACTTTCTTTATGTACATGAGCTTTAAGCAAAGAATCTCGGGGTTTGTTTGAGGTTTGATTTTTTTTCAGTATACTCCCTAGATTTTTTTCTCCTTATAGCTTGTTGTATGTCACGTACTACATATAAAAATGAAGCTCAAATTGCTACTTGCTACAAATTAAGCTGAAGAAGATCTGTGTCTGACCATCCTAAAGCTGTGAATTGAGCTTTCATGGATGGATGATTTTATTTCAAGTCACTTCTTTTCATTACAGTTGCCCCAACTATGGACTTCATTTCAGAAGGGCTTAAGAGGTGAGTGCAGGCAGTTTTGACATAAGTTATATGAATAAGTGTCATGGTGGGGGAGTTACACCAGATGTGAGATCAGTATTTGTGTAAGTGGTAACTGCACCACACAAATAAATACCTGAGTGACATGAATATACTAAAAGGATTAGAAAAGAATAAAAGAGCAAATGTAAAGAAGTCCAAGAAGACAAAAAGAATTCTTTAAAAGCACTGAATTTTCACATGAACACAACTTTTAAAGTGTGATATTGCACTTTGATGCATATGTCTTTAATACATATAACTTGGAGATGATACACTGTTATTAGAGACTTATCATGCCTGATGTGCAATGCAGAGGCGTTTGCTTTGATGAATTGGAATTTGCTGTCATGAATCCAGTGGCAGCAATGAGACACATCACTACCACTAGCATTCAGAGGCTTATAGCTATAATTACCCTATATTAATACATAGACATATACAGGACAGAACCAAATCTCTATCTATTTGTGTCCTCCACCACAAAATTCTTATTTCCTTCAATGTTTTATACAGCTTATGTGTTTCAAACTTAATCCTGCATATCAAAATAACACTTAGTCTTTATAGCTACACTAAGTGTTTCTATCACTAAACATGTATATTATTCTAGACTTATTTCTGTGAGATTTATGCATACTGTATAAAGAAGCAGAGGAAGAGAGAGAGAAGTAAGAATTTCTTCCCTGCTTAAAAGGGATTTCAGCTATTCAAAAGATCAGAGAACAGTAGTAAGAGAAACATAAAGGAAAACAGTAAACTGTAGGAGCTGCATCCTTTGTTATAAGATGCATATTCATTGGAGAAAAAAAAAAAGCTGGAAACATTTTAAAATTGCACATATACAATTTACAGCTGCTCTGACTATTCTGCATGCCATTCAGTTTAAAAACAGACAGCTTGGCTCTGTTTATGCAATTTTAGAACTGTCAGACTCTTCCTTAGAAATAATATAAATGCAGCTTGTGAAATGGCTTCAGATATGGGAAGCCGCAAGGATTTGTTTGGATTTCTGAAGTTTCAAAGTCCTGTGTAAAATTTTAGGTAAGGAAAAAAATCCCTCAGTGTCCATAATTCTGGCATATTTGGAAAAGCACGTGAACCAATTTCTCTTTCTACACAATTTGAAAACTGTGTGATGGTCATACTCTTTTTTTGGTAGGTTTTCATGAAGATCAGAAGCAGGACAGGGTCCCAACTCCAGTCTGGGAGTTCATGAGGATGCTATCACACTTGGATAAGTGGTGTGTCTAACATACAGGAATACTGTATACTCTAATAACAGCCTGCAGACCTTCAAGAGCGGGGCTTGACTGTGGTATAACTTGAAAACCTGCAAGAACTGTCTTTGATAGTGCAGTCTGGATGTTTGCTCTGCCCAGGTAAGCACTACACAAACTGTGACTTTCATGTGGGTAGGAGGAAAAGGTGTGAACACACTGTCAAATTCTGTAAAGATCAAACTTAGTAAACAGTTAGGGAAATATTTACTAATTCTTTCTTTTCTTTCTTTTCTTTCTTTCCTTTCTTTTCTTTCTTTTTTGATTCAACACAGGTATTACACTTAAAAGTGCCCAAACCTAGAAACACTCTGACCTCTTGGTGTCTTACCACCATCTGTTTTGTACCAAACTGTTCTGAAAGTATTGCATTTATGAATTTGGGATTCATTTCTTTAATAGTTTCACTTTTAGAAGTTGTCTTCTTGTTTTACTACAAAACAGGAACACACAGCCTCTACAGCTGCCTCCCCTCTTCCAGCAACCAACTGTGGTTTTATATTTTCTATGGGTTCTTTTAAGCTTTGGAGAGAAGCAGGGGGTGTTGTGGTTTATTTGTGGGTGGGTGGTTTGGTTTAATTTTTTTTAAGTTATTCTGCTTAATATTAAAGGTATGTTACACTACCTGTGTATCTTGCTTGTGACATACTTTACCTGATTCACTTTTTAATTTGTCTGAGCTTGTCTTATCACCAGAGATGTAGTCTGTTATTGATTAAATAATTCATTTAGCTGTCCCCAAGATGACAAATCTGCTTATTGTCATGAGAAAGTTGATATACTATACTTTGTTTACAAAGGCTGTAAACAGTCAGAAAGTAATGTATACCTACAACATTTTTATAGATTTTACATATTATGTACATTTCATTAACAGTTACATCCAGCAATAAATGTATATTTATTTGATAAAAATTGAAATTGGCACTAAAATAACTCACATTTATTGGTTGTGTTCAAAGTAAAGAGAATCAGGAAAAATTCACATGGTGAATTAGCTTATGAACCCTTTCAAATTTTTGTCATGTTTGCTAAGCTCTCCCATTTAACCCTTTCAACACTGCTTTGGGAATGCACAGAAATTTCCTCCCGCTTTCTAAACTTGTGAGCATATGGTATATTGCATGCATCCATAGACACATCCCAATTTTACCTCTCTGTATTAACTTCTCACATGTATCCCATGGCTTAAGAAGAGTTTATCTTGTTAATGTTTTAAAAATATAACTCTGTTCCTAGTTTGACATTACATTGAAGCAGACATATTTTTAAATTACTAAGAATTTCTGCTTTTCTTTACCCTCCCCTTCTTCACTCAGAAAACTACCCAGAATCTGGATTAACATATTGAATAAAAAATTATCATCCTTACCATCACCTTTTTAGCTACAGATCTCCACACAGACACAGTCTGTTTGTAGAACCCATACTGTTTCAGAGGCTGTTTCAGAAACAGGTTTGAAGAGGTCTTGCAAAATTTGGATAAGATGAGCAATGAAAGGGAGCACAGCAGAATTAGAGGTATGCTTAAGACCATATCCATCCTGATAAAAATGCCATATACAGGAGAGACATTTGTAAGTAGTTATTGTACTGCTATATAAGAGGAATAGTAAGAATGGCAAACTTTTTTCTTTTGAAAAATTTCTTTGTTGCATTTGGGCCCAGTACACTTCATCTCATCATTTAAATCAAAGTATAAGTGCCTTGCTTTCAATGTAATAAATTCGTAGAAAAAAAAAGGAAGGAATATTGTAAAATTTTCCTAATTTTCAAGATATTCCCTATTTATATGTAAATACATTTATGTTGGATATAAATGTTGGATAACATCTTTTTAGCAAAAAAGCTGCTGGAGAAATTAGCAAACATGCTAATAGCAAATATATGCAAGTTTAATCTTCAAGTGCAGTGTAATAGGAATTATTTATAGCATTACTAAATAATCAACAAAAAATGTGTTTAGGCATCAAGTGTAAAATGTAAATACTGGAAGTTAAAAACTTTGGAAATACACTATTTCACTTCAAAGGCAAATTTTTTTCATTGTATTTTATCTATGTGTTTATTTTACATTTAATGGCTTTGGATATAAATTTGACCTGAGATGTAGACTATTGCAATTCCCAAAACTATGTTAATCGCTTTCGTTTCTAAAGGGGCAAATTTTGGTTATTTTTATTGTCTGTGTCACACAAAAAATACATACAGTGAATTTATAAAGATGTATATTTATAGATGTCTGTGTTTACTAACCAAATGCATGTATAATGAACCCAAAGTTATGTATTTTTATATATATAAACATATATATATAAACATATATATATGTTTATATATGTTGACTAAACATATAAATAAGCATTTTCAGGTGGTTATAACCACCCAAGTTTTTTCATTGTGTCAGTGTTTTCTCATAAGCTTTCAGTGGTATTCTCCTCACAACATTTGAACATTATTGATGCATATCATTCTGTAGAACCCTCCAGTGGATTCAAATTATATATACAGATGTTCAATTTATATTTTTGTCATTTTATAAGGCTTTATACACTGTGCTTCAGTAGAAACAATGATTCATACGTGTGAAAAAAAATTAAAATACATTTTCATAAAAAGGGCACAAATTATTGATAAACACATCTATGTTTGCAGATTGGTTATTTCTCAGAGGTTATTTGGGGTCATAATTGTAAATCTCATTACCTTGCTTGAAGGAGAAGGTCTCTTTCATTATTACGGTGCTGAGGTCCATATCCCTGAAGCTAATTGCAAGGTATTGCTTCAGAGTTCTAATTGTTTGCCATCAAAATAGCTGTGTAAGCTTGATTAACAGTGTTCAGCAACATTCATAATAGTCCAAGCCTGGTCCTGCATAAAATAGAAACTGGGAAAAAATCAATAAGATTTAATAAGATCAGGAACAATCACTTACAATAGTACATCAATCACACAAAGTAATAGGTGCAGGATTTGATAGGGTCCTGAACTGCCTGAGAGATTCATAACCAGTACTCGTTAATGATTTGTTCATTTGCATTTTATCAATCCAGCTACAGCTGACAAGCAGAAGGAGCAGAAAGGAAATATGTTGACTTAAACTCATCAGAGTTTGCAATTAAAAAAATCCCAGATAACTTAATAGGAAAATCAGACATGGCTATATACGTGGACGGTGTGTGTATATACACGTGTACATGTGCTCTTTCTTGCTGCAAGATTATAATAAATTACCACTCTATAGTGGCTATTAGTATTCCCATAATCCCTCAGAAAGTCTGCTTATGTCTGAGAAAAAGTACAACAAAATATAAATTTTTAAATTCTCCTCGGTGCTTCACAATGTTACTTTCTCATTGCATTTCACATAGTGTATTGCCATCACAATATTTAATATGAAACATGCATATTGTCTTGTTTTCATACCCTTTTAAATAAATAAAGCCCTGGGCTTTGCCTTGGGCCAAACCCATATCAAACACAAAACCAATAGTAATGAGATGGCTTTCTGGTGATTATTATTTAGCATTATATCCTATATCAGCAGATTTTATGTCTTTCTAAAGTAATTAAGTTTTGTTTACTATCTGAACATTTTTTGAAATTGTCATGAATAAACATCAGATCTCATTTATCCAGACTCTTGTCTGTTTGTAATGCATCAGTCTTTTGTTTAAAAGAAGAAACCCAGAGCCAAGACAAGTTAAAATGCTACAAAAAACCCCACATGAGCTGCCTTGTGTGTGGATGAGTTATTTAGAGTGTGATCTTGTAGGTCTATCTGCAGGCTGTTTGTTTGCCTGTGTTTGTTGGGTCCATTTTGATGAGTGCCTTATTATAAACCAAATTACACATCTCCCTTTTCTGAGAAACAGTTTGCTCTGTTAGATGTAGTAATTCTAATTTATATCCCAATTAATGTATTCCCCTAGTATACAGCCTTTTCTTGTCCTTACACCAGTTTGTTTTTTTTTTTTTCCACAGACAAAACCTTAAAATACCGTCTTTGGCTTTCAAGAGTATCTCGTGACCCAGAACATGTTTTGTTTATTTGTACAATCCCTTTTTTTGCTCATTTTAGTCAGCTTCTACATTTTAAAAGGAGAGCAGCAAATTCTTAATCAATATATGCTCCTGTCACATCATCTTATACTATGACAGCATCTAATGCCAGTACAAAGTCTGGGCTCCCTTAACACATAGTTTAAAATGGAGATTGTCACACAGTATGATATGGAAACGATTTAATTTGAGTTTTCTGTGCTACATCTGGCCCTTTGGCCTTGGCAACTGTAATGGAGGACCTTCCCAAGTTAGGTGACACTATGATTTTTTGAGGTAAAAGGATGACTGAATTTACAGACTGACTGATGCTGTGATTTTAAGGCTGCACCATGACCACCCCAGTGGTATGTGTTCCATGGAGAAAGAATTGGCAGGTTGGTGGCTTTCTCAGAAAATTGGCTCAATCTCTAATGAGATTTCAGAAATTATATTCTCTAAACTGCTATTCTGGGACATGTAAAAACTATCAGCTACTGTATTAATCATGGATTAGTTGTAATAACTATTAATTTTATAGTACTTTCAATTTTTTTATAACTTTAAAAATATATCCTGAACTGGATAATTAAATCCATGAGCTGTATTAAAATCAGAGTAGTAATAAGAGAAATAGAATTATTTGCTACAGTAAGTCTTGAGAAAAGGATATTCTTTTTCTGATCCTGAGCTGACCGTGAATAATTTGTGGTTTCTAATAAGCATGTTTGCTTCATTAAATGGCTGTTTAATGAAGAAATACTATAGCCTCTGAATTTGTTAGATATTCTTGGATAAAAATATTAATTTGGCTGTTAGATATGTACGATTTAAAGCTATGCTATTCGTTTCTCTGAGTAAGTGTGGTAAAATAGTCCCTTGTCAGCTTCTGCTTCAGCCTTCCCTGTAAGTTGTCCCTGAGTCACAGATATCCTGTAACATCTAAACTACTGGTGCCACCAACTAAATTTAAGCCCAGGCTAATTTCCATTCAGTTTAAGTCTAGGAAGAGCTAAAATGTGCCATAATGAAGACTCTATATTCAGAAAAAGGAAATAGAAATGTCTGGAGTTGTTGGCTTTCCAATTTACTGACAGATGTGAGCTAGAACCTTCAGTATCAAGCTAGGTTTTGCTATTCTTTGATTAAACATGTATTACTTCTTCAGGAGCAAGCCTTCATCCCTGACTGCTGTGCGTGCAATGCAGACTGCAAATGTCTTCAAAGAATACTTACACAAATCCATGAGAAAAAGGCCAATTCATTTCTAATGAATTGCTTGTTTTCAGATATACCTGATACCCAGCTGTAAGCTTTCTGCAATATGTAAGACCTTGAGGGATAAAAGTGTGACTCGTGAAATGGGGATGGACTCTTGCTATCTGGCTGTGGTGGAGGGATGTGCCTTTTAGGGGGATTTCCATTTGTGGGAAGCCTTGAACCACAGAGTACTGCACTACTGTTTGGCAGCATTTCTGTCTCTGTGGCCCAGGACAGATAAATCCTGGATTTTCCTAACCAAGCCATGAGATCAGAGAAAGGAAACCTCTGAAATGGCCTGGATATGTGAGAAAAGCAACAAGGAGCAGAGATATATGTCAGGTGCAGGGGATGGAAACATCTGTGTGATACAGACGCATCTACCGTGTGCAGTTATGTCCAGTGATTGATAATATAGAAATGTTAACATTTCTTTTTAATGAGTATATCATTGTTTGGCTGCTCAGAGGCAGAAGTTATCATTTTTCTCTCCAACAATCAAATCAGGGGCCAGATCCTTGAAAGAAACTTTTCAATCAATTTCACTCTTTAAAGAGCTTAAAAACATAATCAATAAAAGATTTCAAGAAACTGGAGGGGAAAAAGGAAAATTCACAAAACATGGAGAACAGCCATTAGAAAATTATGCAAATCACATGAAAAGTGAACATAAAACCAAGTCACTAATTATCTGAGATATCTAATAAAAAGTGATGGATTGTGTTAACTCCAGGGTTTTTTTTCCGTTCTGCAAGAGCTATGTTATTTACTCTATGCTTGTTATGACTCTAAAAATACTATGCTGGAAAACTATGTTCTTGCTAAAAAAAAACCAAAAACCACTATATACAAGTTTTAGGAACACTTCTCTTTGTCACTTTGTAAAGTGTTATATTAAGAAGTGCTTTAATATTGCTGCTGCTTAACAAAATCTTCTGCGTGACAAAATCACATCATTCTAGACTTTGGGAGTGTCTAACTGAACTACATTTCTGTTTCTTCATAAAAAGAAGTGACTATGGAAAGCTCTCTAAATATTCCGGGTGAATAAGAAGCCAAATACTCCAAACTGGGCATTCTTCCATAGGAGGAAATAATGGGAAAGCAAGATCCAGTTTTAGGCAGCTGCTGGTCTGAACAGACACGTCACACTAGGGTGTTTTCTAACCCCAAAGAAGTGACAGAAAAGAAGGGATTTCATCATTATCTCCCTGATTTGTGTATAAAAAAGAAGCTCAAGCAGGTACTATGGCCTGTGGCTGACAATTGGTCCATACAGCAGTTGTGATTTCCACAGACTTGGCAAATGAGAATCAGGATTTACTATGGCTACAAATCAGGTATGCAGACCAAGCTGGAAAAAAATTAGCTTCTGCTTATGAAATTCTAAACATGAACATGTTTTGGAATGCATTTTTAAGGCCTGGTTTTGAAATGAGCACACTAAAAGTAATACAAATTCTGAAGACATCATATTACGTAACACTGTTAATAGCCAGAGCTTGAAGTCTGTCTTTCAGTGAATTCCAGATTGAAAGATTTTCTGTTTGACTTCAGATTTTTCAAGCTTTTCCCTTAGAATATTTAAAATCTAAGCCTAATTTTTTTCTTTTCTTTTCTTTTTTTCTCCTCCTCTTCTTTTTTCTTTTTTTTTTTTTTTTTTTTAATCTTGTCACCATGTTGTCATTTTTTGTCATGTATATTATTCCAGAAGGATTTGATGTCTGGAGTGATTGCATAAATCAACTCAACTATGTCACTACTTATAAGTTTGCAATATGTTAACTCTCTTCATAATTTACATAATGTTTAAATAATATACCTTCTTTTTCCCTTATCCCTACATTAATGTGATTAGAATCAGTGGAAGCGCTATAATTTTCTTGTAACGTGTGCTTTCCACCTACACTTGCTTATTACAAGAAGTATCATTTCTAAAACTAGAAGCCTCTGATCAGTTTAGCTGTCAAAAATTATTTTTTTCCAAGAACAAAATTACCTTATAAAATATATTATTGTTTCTACTTAGTATTCCTGTTAAGGTAAACAAACAACAGAAAATTGTTGCTTTGTCTTATTTATTTCCATACTGGCATCTAACTGTAAGCAGTAGTGGAATACATCTTCTGATATATTATGCAATTAAATTGATGGATGGTTAATTGAGTCAGTATGGCATACCATATGTGTACTCCTGACCTGAATGTCACTGGTCAGATTAAGGCTTCACACATTTGACCAAAGAACATATGCTGTTATTGAGAATGTGGCTCTAGATAGGATAGGGATTTTAGTCCATGGAAAAAAAATCATCATAACTGGCTTTACTCTTTGGTTGTTGGAGCCCTGGCTCCTTACGAGTCCATCTGTAAAGGACTTTAAAAATAATGAAAGTTATTAATTAAAAGCTTACTGACATCACGGCCATTAACTTTGGCAGGCTCTTTCATTAATTTATTTGAGGTCTCTTATTACATGACATATCCTCATCATAGCATTTGTGCCTTTGTACATCAAGCTTGAGATCTTATTGGCTTTTGAGCTTAGCCTTTTCTTTTTTTATCCCAAATGCCTTCTCATTTGAAGAAATAAAATATTTTCCTCATTGGTGGGCATGATACATATGCAAGCAATAAAGTAGCAGAAGGAGGAGAGCTCATACACCTTTAATGGCAGTGACACCTAGACATCAAAACACACACAGATTCTCACACAGAAACATTCTTGTATATATAGTTACATCATAGTTGCAAATAATGATATTTTTAGAAGTGCCTTGCTAAAACATTGTTTTCATGATGATTAGTCCTAGTTTTTGGCAGATTTAATATTTCTGTTTTATCTTATTTATCTAAATAATATTTAATGACATTGTATTTTTTTGTCAGCTATTTTGCATATTTCACTTCTAAACCAGCTATTATGGGAGCTATTTTAGCTTCACAAATGTTTTAAAGTAAATTATGTTATTTTACAAAATTATTGCAGTAGAACATACATCTGAGCAATAATGTTTTATCTTTGACATTGCTTTGATGACTCATCCATTTTGACAGGTAACTGCTTTAAAGCTATTTAGTTTGCATCAACACTGAGATAAAATGAGACTTGAACAATATGTACTGTAGGAGAAAAAAAATATACTGTCATTACATGGTTAGAAAAAACAAAGATTTGTAATGGGAAAAAACAGCTAACAGAGAAATATCTTTGATTCAGTCATTGCTTATTGTAACAAACCCTCATATTCTTTGTCCACTGTCTTAACCTAGGAAAAGAGTAGCACTGTCTCTGCTGCATAATTTGTTACTACCACTTTGAGAAAGATTATGATAATGTACATATAACAAAATTGACAACAACGGAGGAGTCCTGTAATTTTGAACTAAATTCAAGGAGGCTGCTCTGAGCATGAGAACTAACAGTGTCTTCATTATGATTAGCTTACCTTTTCAAGTGTTCTGCTAGGAACCTCTATCACGTAAATTGAGGCAGGAACTTTATTATCATCACTATAGCAACTGCAGGGAAATTTATTTCAAAACAGTTGGCTACCTGAAAATTTTCTCATGATGGAAGGAACAGCAGATGATATATACATTTTAATTCATTTTCATTTATTCCTGTTTTGAAGTGTTCCATAAATGAGTGAAAGGCTTTTTGTTGTTGTTTTAAATACAAGATGGCCAGTTCCATCTTAATTTTTTTCCTAATCCATCTTCTTTCACTAGGAGCAAAAAGGAGTGATGAAGGATTTTGGTTCTATCATTATATGCAAAACTTTAATTATGCTAAGATATGAAATATTTCAAATTGGCCATTTAAGGCACAATTCTCTTCATTATTTAATTTTTGAGCTTAGCTGTTACCTGTCTTTTCTTTCAACTTTGATCTTAAATCACATAACTGCTTACCAAGAATTATGAAGCATGAATTTTTTTTTATTATTTTCCCATGGTGTTATTATATTCTGTGCCTAAAGAAAAGGAATAACTGCACAGATAAATTTGTCAGGGATGTAGAGGGAACTGTAGATGAACATAGAATTGAATACAAATACAAGGAAGTGTCTCTTTTGCTGCCCATGGCAGGATGGATCCCATGTTCATAACTGTAATTTTTCATGCACAACCCCTGTTTTGTTGCATTTTTGTAATTACAGACCTAGCATAATGCTGAAGACAACAGTAATGTTTCAGAAACTGGAAACAATCTTTCCTTGAAAATGTACAAACAATTTTTTTTTTTATTTCTTTCTGCTCCATGAGTTTTATTTTCTTTAAAATGAAGAAAGAGAAAGACAGTGTTTTGAAAAGTGTGTTTCATTAAATGAGCGCAGAGAAATGGAGAAATACTTCAGCTGTCTTGAAACCCTTTTTCTCCACAAAATATAAGTGTAAAAATTCTTATTATTTATGCATCATGGCTAGTGTTCCATTATGAAAGTGCAGTGTATCTCAAAGGTACCCCATATAACACACTTCAGTCACTGCTTTAACCAATGCCCATTTTTTATTGAAAAAGACTGTATAAAGTTTACTGCAATCTGCATTAACAAATAGATCACATGATGGGGACTTCCTTAGCTCTCTTTAACTTTTATATCTTGTAGCCAAATTTCCCTCAACTCCTCCTAATAAAGAAGAATATTTTGTGCTTTGGATTTCAGTGGATTCTTCCTTTCACTATGAAATGGAAACATGTTAATTTTCTTTCACAGACAGGAAGGCACTAAAAGATTTGTTGAAGATGAGAATGCAAGATTGAATGTAAACCAGTCAACACAGCTGAATATTTTGGATATTTTGCATAAGGCTTATTTTCATTTTTTTCAGTTTTAGGAATCTCACCAGGACACCTACCTAAATAGTCAAGTTGTCCTAAGGTCCTTAAATAATTCATTGAGAAAGGTTGCCCCTCCAGAACATAATCAGAATTGCTCTCTGAAAGTACCGTTTTTACTTCCATTGACTAAATAGGATTCTATTGTATTGTATTGTATAGTATTGTTCCTTTACTAGCCTTCACTCACTAAAAAATCCATCAGGTCAAAAATATTTTCACTCACAAACATCTCACAGTGAAAAGACAGAATTTTCAATTGCAATATGTTTGGTTGGGTTTTTTTTTGGTTTTTTTTTTGAGTAGACTTTGGCTGGTAGGTCAGTTTGGCTTCGGTTATTGGGGGGCTTTTTTTTGTGGTGTGTTTTGTTTTGTTGTTTGTTTAGTTGTTTTGTTGGTTGGTTTTGGTTGTGTTTTTTCGACACATTTTTATTATTCTACAAACCCTTGAAGAATATGAAAATCCCAGGAGGCCAGATCTTGAAATCATTGCTGCCAATGGGAGTTTTGCAGCCAGTGACTCCCCCAGGATCAGTATTTCACCCTTTTACACAAATTTAGGGTCAATAAACAAATGTCTGTACCTTGGAAATGCAAGTGGAATAAGTCAGGGTAACTGTGTGAATGATCAGAGATGAAATTAGTTTTCAGTGCTGCTTAATAGTTATCAAAAAAAATCTATCATTAGGTACTATAACCTATAAACACAAATTATTTGTGGAAGAAAGTGCTAATGCTTTGAAAATCTATCTCTAGGCATTGAAGCAGCCATTGTAAAATGTTGTGCCTCTATATGAGATCTTAACATATTTTTGAAATAGAGATCTCAATTTATTAAGGCAAAAGATCTGTACATTAATGTATTTGATCCAACTCCAGTATCCCACTGAAGTCTCATCAGAACCAGCCTCACTCTCCATGGATTCACTGTTCTGCTAGCACTTTCACACTTGCAATGTTAGCATTTCTGGTCTCCACAGAAAGCCAGCTTCCTGTAGGCCCAGAGTGCACCCACAGGCTCCACCACTTCTTCACCCTCCCTTTTCTCATGGTCATCTCTGATACGACACAGCTGTGGGACCTTGTTCAGAGCTGCAGAAGGAAGAGCCTTGTTGGGGTCTCCCACCTTCCTTCACCTGAGATGCTCACTCTGGATCCCTCCTGTAGCTTTCTTTTCACTTTTTGGATGAAGGCTGAGCCTGGTCCATGTCACTGATCCTGCCATATACATCTCACTGGGCACAGTAGGATGGCACTCCGTTGGTGTGGCACTGACAGCCTGACCATCACCCACGGACCCTGGTTCAAGGCCCTTTACAAAGCAGCCTCCTCCTCCTCCTGCTCCTTGCTGTTACAACTCCCAAGGGCCAGCCAACCTGAGATAGGAAAGTGGTGTTCCAACAGTTCAAGAATTTCTTCAATTCCTTTCATTCTTGATGCCTGCCTTGATTAACTTGTATCTGAAAAGATTTTCCTATGTATAATGTTGGGTTTTAGTCAACACATAAGAGAGAGAATGTATATCCCAATCTAGCCAATAATATGTTGTTCATCTGGAGCATAGAAAAGCTGATTGCAATCCATTTTTTTGTTGGATCCAATGACTTGAACCTGAGCAGCTATACAGCCCCTTTATGTCCTCAGTTCTCATATATTCCTTTATGAAAAAATGTTCCATTTGCCAAAGCAGGCATTGTGCCAGAAAATGAATGATTAACTCCACAACCAAAGGATTAAGGTGATTGTGTGTTATTTTCACTTAGGAATTCCAGCTTTGAATCCTGCTGCAATGAATGTTTATGAAGAATGGAATGCTCCCAATAGAAAGACTCAGGACAAATGGAGTCAAACACAAGGACTGTGGCATTCACCCGAGATGCTGGAACCTGGAAAGACATTGCTTGAACCTCACTTGTCAAATACAAATAAAGGAAAAAAAACAGCACTCAACTGGCTGTCTGATGAATTGTGAATGGTATGTTCTCAACAGTTTGTCCTCAGAGTCTCTTTATGAGGATTAGATAATGTGTTGTGATGAAGAATGGAAAATTTAATATTTTTTGTTTGGAAATCCCAGCTCTTTCCTGTCTGTCCAAAGGGTTATCTTCATATTCTGATGCACTAATGCTACTATCTCAAATTTTAGAAGAAAATAAATAAAAAAAATCACAGTCTGAGTTTCATGTCTGATCTCTCTTCTTGAACTTCAAATGTAAACTTTATTATAAGAAGTCCTTTTCAACATTTCTGGTTCTCTGCCATCCTATAACTCTCAAAATGTTGGAAAAGATAGCTCATGCATAATGCATTAGGTGAAAAGTCTATAAATTTTTTTGCTTTTAATTCATTTAGGAATCAAACTAATTTAATTTTCCTCATTGAGTATATTTTTATTCCTTGTAAAACAATCATTAAAACATTTGAAATAATAGAAGTGGAATAAGAAAGCATATCAAACATGTAGTTTTAATAATAGATTGCATTGTTAAGTCAGAAAGAATTAGGTAATTGTAGACAGTAAATATTTTAATGCATATTCTCCTCGTGGCTTGTTAATTCAGTTACTTACATTAGAATAGTTGCATAAGAAAAACATTTTTTGCTAAATCAATTATCATAGAAAGCATTTTTTTAAGTTTATGCATTTATGTTACATATGAATGAGCAATATTGTGTTTGTATCTAATTTAAGAAACATGTCTCTAAGGAATTAAGAATGTGTCCAGGATGGAAGGGAAAGGGAAGCACCTCACTTTGTTAGAAGAAAAAAGGGGTGAAGTTCCCCTAAGATCACCTACTCAGGATTTGGGTTTGGGCATATCCCTTAATCAGGATCTAGATCAGAAGAGTCTCATAGAACTGAGTGAAAACTTATCAATCTGTTCAGCTGAGAGGGGGTCAGAAGAAAGGAATGTTTTTCGAGAATTTTTATGGTAGTTAAATAGAGAAAAAAAAGTCCATTTGTAGTATTAAACATATTCTTAAAATTATAGGATACCTTTTCCAAAACCTCTATAACTCCCTATAAGCCTAAGTCCTGTTAACTCTGGAAGTGATTTGAATGCTCTTGAAAACCAAAGTTCTATACCCAAGTAACAAGTTTTTTTTAAATAGTTACCAATACCATGTCATCAGCGTCTAAATACCTTGTAATGTGAAAAAAAAGGAACAGCTATGCGTGTCCATTGTCCATAGCAAATGGTATCACTTTGAATTGTGTACACATTTAGAAATAATAAAATTAAATTGTATTTTAAACATATGTATAAACATACATACATATATATATATACACATATATATAAACATATATATATATATATAACATTATATCCATCACTCAGTGCTTCAAATGACTCAGAGTTTTCTCCATGGAAGAGATTCTCCATGGAAGAATTGTACTCATGTAGAGTGATGCCATTGTTCCTCTTGAGGCATAAAAGGAAATTTCCAAATTAAACAAAGCCTCAGTAAGTTCCTTGAAGCCACTGCCATTTCATCATTCAATTGGAGCTCTCAGTGTTACCTTTCCTGACCTTGTTGAAAATACCAACGTCACACAAGCAACACCACTAGGGAAAAACCCTCCTACTTCCTAGGGATTTCATGAATGTGAGAGGAAGAAGAGAAGGTGAAAAATTCATTACCGACATAGTATGTCTCCAGTGCAACATTCTCTCCCTGCTTCACTGAAGGCAATTGCCTACTCCTGGGATGGAGAGTCACCTCCTTTCCCAAAGCATTTCAAAGATCCAGCATTCTCCATGCTCATTGCACCCACTAAATATTATATGTACGGGATGTTTTGGCCGGCTGGATGGGGATAGAGGACAGCTATGTGTAACCTTTAGGACCTCTTTCTCCTTCATTTGCAATAAAATGGGGAAATATATACTTAGAAGACATAATTTTCCCCCTCATTCCTGGACAGTATAGATCAACAGCAAGTAATACATACCAGCACTTTTACAGGATTCAACCTCAAGAACAGTTTTCTGCTCTTTACTGTACTTTGGTTTGGCTGATTTTTATGCATTAGTATAGAAGAGACTTTTCAATATTCAAATGGATGCCAAGCACAGTAGTATAGTGCATTAACCTTTCCCTTTGAGATATTTTAGTTCAATTGGTGGCAGAGAAAACCACAAACTGTGGCACAACTGTCAGTCTCATAAATGATTTGTGACTGTGTAAATGCAGACGCCACAGCTGTCATGTAATCTGCACACAGGCTATACTGGGAATGTAACTCAGACCCTTCTGCTCCAACAACATGGGCCTTTTCCATTTGTACTGTTCCATTAGCTGTTGAAATGGCTTAAAACTAGAACAATTTATCCTTCCCCTTTTGAACTTTTGCAAAATAGGACAGAGCTCTAAACTAGCTTTCATTTACCAACCAAAATTCTCCCAATGTGATTTTCTAAAGCAAACATTTAAATCCAGTGATACCTAAATAGCTGTCAACGGTATTATAGAGAGCTGTACAAAACTTAAAAGCCCAGAAACAGATACATTTTCCTGGTTTCAAGTGTCACTGCAAACCACAGATTCATGACTCTGGATTGAACATAACATTTAATTTATGGGTTTGGGTGGAAACCGCCTAAAAGCTGCAAATGCCATGGAGCTTTTATTTTAAAAGACCCAAAATTGCAATTCTGGCTAAGATTTGCTTTTTGAGGGAGGTAGTTTGAACCGAAAAATCACAAAGCAATACCAGGGAGAAATGAAATAATGTGAAACAACTCAGCAAGGCATGTCCCAATACGGAATCAAAACACTGAATGGATATCTCATGCACTTCCTTTTCAGGCCCAATAAAGAGGATGGTCACAAAGCCCAGCAGGTATATAACTTTTTCAAGTAAAAGGCAAGTTGGTTTCTTACTCTCCTCTCTGTTTAAGAAAGACCCAAGATCAAAAGGAATTTTTCAGTACACAGGACTCAGAAACATAAAGGATTATGAAAGAAATTTGCAAAGCCCCTATTATTTCTGTTATAGCAATGCTGACTTGGCTTACTTCTGAATAACTGATTATTTACTCCTCTGTAGAAAAGCAACATTTTTTCCAAAACTTAATATGGAACTCTTCTTAAATTATTACAGGAAATATATTTTCTCAGTTACTGAATTTAAGGAGAAAAACTCTGCTGAATATAGTTTTGTAGTTTCTTTATTTGTTTATACTCAGGAACAGTTGGAAATTCTTTCCACCACCCCACCACCCTCAATTCATTGAACCTATAGGTCTTCAGGCAATCAGCAAAGACTAGAACAGAGATGTAGTGTTTAGTTGTTGCTTCCAAAACCTAGACTGCCAGTAACTTAATGAACCCTCTGGAGATATGCTCCCATGTGGAGCAGGTTATGTCTGTGCTTGAGGAGGTTTAAATTAGTTATTTCTTAGAATACCCTGTGATGAAGGCACTGCTACCAACTGCTTTTCTTGTCACTAGCCCATCAGGGCAATAAACCAATTAGTTGTTGCCATAGTAAGGGTCATTTTTTACTATTTTAAATTCTTGGGAGGGATACACAGCACTTCCCATATTTGTGGAATCAGCATTTTCAGTTCATTATGATTGCAAATGAATGTGTTTCTTCACAGAAGCAGTTTCGTTGTCAAAAAGGACTTGTTACATTGCTGTTTTATGAAGTGCTAGCATAATATGGGGGTATGGGGTAGGAGGGAAGAGAGCAGGAGGTAGTCTGCTGCTTCAGATATATCAACCATTCATTTTTTATGAATGCTTTTGAAAAATATTTGGTCCTCAATTAGAAGTAGCCACATGCTGCTTCCAAATCACTATTGGCAAGAAATGCTAGTATATGCCAAAACTACAGCTTGCATCCTTCTGGAGGTATGAGATTTCTTCTTTGAAATTTCAGTCTATAGAGAAATCACTGAACACATGAAAATTAAATGTGCTTGAGAAGTTGGATTGTGTATTTTGGTTTGTATGAATGCACTTACAGTTTTGGGAGGGTGGATCAGAACCTTGTTCTGCTAAAATTTTTCTTGCAATGTGTAGTGTTCCTTGGGAAGAGCTGAACATCCTTACTTTCCAATATGTTCTCCACAGAAATTTAGTAAGCTTGGTTCAAAAAATGTTCTCCTACAGAGTAAGTAACTATTTCAGTTACTTTATTCCAGATTTTCCGTGGAATCATGTCACAGCATCTGCTACTGGAGTAAGGAGCCTGACAGACACTATTGCCAGGGTACAGTACCTGACTGGTAGTGTCAGGTTGAAGTTTCACCCTCTGGTGGTGGCTCAGACACATCCAGCCATTCTCTCACTGCCCTCCTGTGAGATGGGGGCCAGAATCAGAAGGGCAAAAAAGAAATAAAACCCCAAATACTGCAGTTTAATAGATAAAGTAAAAGATGCACATGCAAGCAAAGCAAAATAAAAAATTAATTCACAACTTCCCAGATTTTTAGCCATCACATGTAATAGTTAGACATGCCATCACTCCAAATTTTCACCCATTCCTCCCCACAGCTTTTATTGCTGAGTATGGAGCTATTTAGTATGGAATGTCCCTTTGGTCATTCAGCTGGGGTCAGCTATCCCAGCTGTGTCTTCTCATAACTCCTTTTGCACCCCCAGTTGCTTACTGAGAAGCAGAAAAAGCCTGGACATTGTACACTGTGCAGCAATAACTGAGACATTCCTATGGTATCTACGTTGTTTTGGTCACAAATACAAAACACAGAACCATACAAGCTACTATGAAGAAAATTTACTCCATCAAGGCCCAAATATGTAAGTGTCTTTAGGTTTCCAAAAGTGCCTTCATCAGCAAAATAGTTGAATATTGCATTTGTCAAGTAAAACACAATAATTGGAATTAGCATTAAGACCTTACATGAAAATTAAGCCAGGTGACTTGTTGAGTAGCTGCCACTTATGGCAGTTTTGAACAGCTTTCTTTGCTGTAGAAAACTTGTCCTAGGTGATGTTTGGGACCAAGGAAAAGAATTTTCATGAGGACAAGCTTAAAAGTATGCTCCTGTTCTGATGAGGGCTGCCTTTCAACCATCATTTCCATAGGCATGTACTGCAGTCCTGAAGAGAATAAAAAGAGTCAACAAGCTGGGAAAATTAGTCTTTTTCTTCCTTTTGTACTTCTCCCACAAAGTAATTTGCAAACAATGTCAACACTAAAAGCATATTTCAATTCTATTACATAGGGAAAATATCCTGTATATTGGAACCTAAAAAGGTTTCATGTAATACGTTATGTAGCCTCTTAAAGTATTGCAGGAAGATCCAAATGGAAGAATACTTTGTCTCTTCTTTGAAACTGAATTGAAAATCCTGATTTTCCATATCCCTTTGTTATAGTTTATAGTTCTTTCATTTTACATGTTTGAGTGCTTAGTTCTATAAGAAATTTGATGTTAGGTTCTGTTGGAACACCTGAATTTCCAAAAAATTTGGAGCCCAGTATTTCTGCTTTTAAAGGCATAATGAAGATACCTTTACTGAAGGAACCAAAAAAAGCCACCAAATTAAAGTGCAAGCCACAAAATGACAGAATCTCTTCTGGGAAGGGAAGAAAATTAAATTTTATTTTAAGATTTCTAATCACCTTAGGCAGAAAAGATCTCTAATATTTAATGCCTCTGCAAGAAACATAAAAGACAACTTAGTGAGATACTGCTGTAGTCATTCTTCCACCAGTGCCAGCACTGAATGCTTTGGTTGCTGCTTTGTGCCTGAATCAAAACCATGCTAGTGCATTTCTGGGCTTTCCTTCTCAGCATAGACACCTGCAGCTCTGGGTAGTTACTTTTAGCGATAGTTCTGCTTCCTCCATGAGACTAAGGAAGCTTGAGAGATCAGGACTATAGTGCACAAAGTGTTTCTTCCTGCTAGGATCAGAGGTGGACGCTGAAGTCTTCAGTCAGGGCAAGTTTCATGGTGCAGCAATAAAGGACGAGTAAAGCCAACTGGGAGGTTCAAAGAACAGACTCAACAGCTAGCTCAAGGACGGAAAATTTCAGCTCCTTGCATCTCTGGAGCCATGGTGGAAAACCTCATGGAAAACTCCAAACATTTTTGATATTGGTTTTTTTTTTCAAGAGTAGGAAACAGCATTCACTTTTGTATATGTGGTTGAAGAAGGGAGGCTGAAAATCTTTCTGCAATCACGAGGCTGGGGAAGATGATGATCTGAGGAAAGGCTGCTATGTTTACTCTGATGACTGTTTTCCACTGACTCTGGAGAGGAACATCAAGCCATCTGCACAGATTCCCACCAGTGTGAAAGCAGACACGGAGAGCAGGAAGGAAATGCATTGCTATGCAAACAGTACCACCTCTTTTGAAGTGGAGAATTAATCCTGAATACATCCAACACACAAGACCTGAAAGGCAGGCTTAGTGGGAGGTAATCTGCTCAATGCCCTTTCCTTTTGCTTAACTAGAAATAACTACAGGACCTCCTTCAGTGTTTCTGTCCTTTACTTTTTTCATACTTTTTAATAATATTTTTCATTTTATACTGCCTTTAATCCTAATAATTCCTAAAATGCTGTACAGTTTTTTAAAAAATATATGCAAACTATATACTTGGCATTATGCTGTCATACAATCATCACAGTGTTTCCTTAAGAAATAAAATATTGGTTATAGCCACCAGCTGTTCTCATCTTTAGTGAGACATCTTTATGACTGCTTTTGAAGATGTTCCTCTACAAGGTACTGAGTGGTATTTCCCAGAAAAAATTGTGAATTTGAGGCAAATGCAGTATGAAAAACATATCTCCACATGTCATTAAAGGGAAAGGCTAAGGTATTTTCAGCTGCATTAAGAAAGTGTTTTATATCTGCAGAAGTACAAACACTGATAATCGTGGGCCTGATCTTGACTATGCTCAAATTTGCAGAGTTTTCATAGAACCTCAAGGGAATTCTCACAGAAAAAGCAGAAGTTCACTGAATGAGTTACTTCATTCTACATTTTCGTGGTGTTGCAGATGATAGGAGTACCTCCTACCAGTCCTCTGGAGAGGCCAGCTCATAAATACTGAAGAATCTGAATGGTTTTCCTGTTCACTGAATGGAAATACATAGATATATCAACCACAGAAATCAAGAGCTAGGAAAAAAAAAAAAAAGACAAAAAAATACCCTCTTCCATGGACAGCTAGTATTGGGGAAGCACACTAAAAAGCACCTTCTCCTTCTGTCATACTTGTGTGAAGCTCTAAGCCTCTGCAACCCTGCTCTCAATGTTTCCTTTTAAGGTCACTTCATGGGTGTTTTCATACAGCAAGGTACAAAAATCTCTCTGATCTCTGCATGAAGGAGAGGAGGCTTCAGAAGTGACAGAGGGCAAGAAGCTGAGTACATGAACCTTCTGTGTTCCTTTGAAAGGACAATGCTGAAGATGGAAAAGATCTACCCTATATCAGGATCACAGGGTCAGCACAATTTTTCTGCTGCAACTTAACATGCCTACTTTTGAAACATTTGGCCCACAAAAGGCACTTACCTGAATTAATCTACTTTTGGTCCCACCATTTCTTTTTTGAATAACCAATTACAAATGTAGACGACATGTGGAAACGCTAACACCATTTGTAGGGTGGAAGAGCCTTGGCAGATCGGCAGCCTGTCTAACACATCTATAATTCAAAATTTTGAAGTTCCTATGGTATGGATGTGAAAGGAGATTGCATCCCTATGAATTTTATGCTTTGCTCTTGTCATATGGGTGGATGATGACACCAAATATTTGGTCTGGAACTGAGTATGCTGCATATTTATGTATTCAGAAACCTGAGCCAGACTAGAATGCTGAAATCATTTATGAATTTTTAGTAGTCTTCCTACTGTAAATGTTTAAAGCTGCAGCTTAGTAATAAGATATTTGATAGTAGTGCTCAAAAAGACACCACTTGGGAGTTATTAAAAAACATCTACAGACCTTAAATGTTTTTATGGAAAAAAAGTGATGTGGCCATCTTTCTTCCCTCTCTGAAAAAATACCATAGAAGCAACTAAATAGAGATGTAAAGCAAATAGTTGAAAAGTCAGTTTGCAACTTGCATAAAACCAGATGAGTAAAAATAAGATCCAATTGTGCTTCAGTACTTGCAACAGGAGATTTTATATGTGTGTTGTGTGTGTGCTTGCATATATACTTATATGTATGTGTTTGTGTCCATATGAATATTTACATATGCATGCATGTGTAAACACACACACACACACACACACACATATATATATATAAACATACATAAATTATTCAAAATCCTTCAACAGGCTTGTTGATAATGCCAACTTTTTTGCCCATGATTATAATCTGCATTATTCTACTAGACATTGCTTTAATAATAATAATAATATTTAAAAAATGATGTAGCCACTAAGAGAACTAATTTATTATTTGCATTAAGTGCTTATAATAATTGATTGTGCATCATGAATTTGTGTAAACTTGTAATACGAAGAAAACCATCAAGAGCACAATATTTATTTTCTTTGTCTAATGTGCCATAGTGTTTCCAAGACTGCAAAGCTGCAAATAAGAGTAATGTCTGATGGGGCACATTGAACAGTTCCCCAGAGACCCTGAAAGGACAGCGTATGATAACTTTCAGGCTTCCATTTATAACAGCAAGATTTACTTTAATGTTTGCGTGTTTCTTATGTGTACTATATAAAAATTATAAAAAAATGTATGGAAAGATTATTTTTCATATTGCATTAGTTTTAATTGGTTTTTGTTTTAATTCACCACTACAGTACTTGCTTTCCTCCAGAAAGATGCATAAATGCTTAACCTAGCATAATTATGTGTATACATTCTTACCATTAGTAATTTGTGCTTTAATGATATTTACCATTTGGACCACAGTATATTTCGATGACTCAGAGTTATTTAAAAATGTTTCATTTTCACAGGTTTCCACTATTTTTCTATAGATAAATTAGAAAAGCTTGGGGAATTGCACACTGAAAATTGAAATAAGGACTATAAAATCCATTTTGAGACTTGCCTTTTGGTGTTTACTTCAAAGCATGCTTCTGTGTGTGTGCTTGATTTACATTTAGCAATATCTAAGTGCAAATAGTAATCATACACCAAAGTAAACTGGACTATATGCAATTGCTTCCTCTGTTTCTTCAATTGCAGTTGCAATCCCATAGATTCAAATCTTGACAGGTAGCATAATTAGAAAATTCCCTTTGTCTTATTAAATGTGACTCTTCTCAATAGAATTCACTTCATTGCAGGCAAAGAACAGAAAATATACTTCAAATCTAAAATGGGAAATCAAGGGGGACTGTTTTATTTTTATCTGTCTTTGTGCAAGCGACATTATTATCAAAGGATATTGTAATGCTGAAAATGTACTTTTGGGATTTAAATCACGTATTAGCCTGGAAAGCAAAAAAGTGCTGTAGGGCCCATGCAATATATTTTCTCATTAATCTGATTGAAAGATTATCCTTCCTATAGCTATGAAAAGTCTAATACCCATATATCCATCTTTCCTGCTAGTAAAATTCAGCTTTGTGCGTAGTCATTGTCTCTTGTGTCTGAGGTCCTACACTCTTCTTCATTTCTCTGTATAAGCCTATCTGTATTAAAATAAATTCAGAACAGGCCGCCATTTCATGCACACATTTTGATTATTTCATAAGCTGCTGAGGAAAATGGAAGTATCAGCAAGTCATGCAGTTTTCTGGTAATGTAATGCTGTCATTACCTCAGTGGTCATGTGAAAAAGTTTAGCTATAATATCTATGACAAATGTTCGGTGAGTCAAAACAGTGCATTTAAATGAAATGCAGATATGAATGAGCCATTATTGCAATCACAACTCCAGCTTAGAAATTATTAAATATGAATATATACACTTTCACAGTAACCTGACATTTGTAATACATAACTAGCTGTGCATTTCTCACCCCCCCTCCTCCCGTTTTCCTCCCCATCATCCCCCAGATTGAGAACAGAGGAAGTCATTTTGATCAGAGGCTGCACACAGTAATTGAAGACACTCCTGATGATTTCATGCAATCAGAGTGGCACATTATTTGTGATGAAAATTAAGTAAAGAAGGAAAGCAGATTTATAGGTTGTCTTGCTTATGGTCAACTGCCTTTACAAAAGAGTAGCAATTCTATGCTAACCACCCCAACTGCATATATACTTTTCCACATCGTAGATTTACTGAAATTTTCATATAACCTTAGTCATAACTTGTGGTACCTCATGATTTTAAGCTTTTAATGAAACTACAGAAGGTGCCTTAAACTGAGTGATTTCTATTCTGAGCTCTTTGAGAGCTGATAGCATGAACAGTATAGATGGCTCTAGCCATAACTGTCACACAGATAATATTCTTTTATGCCTCAAGACACTAAGATGGTGCTGTAGATAACCAAAAGGAATAAGCTGCCACCATCACTAATCTGCAGCTTTGAAACACTATAGCTTTTGCATGGTTAAGAGAAGGTAAAATCGCCTAGAACTGGAATATAGAAGACATTTTTAAGTTAACATTGAAGAGAGAACTAAAGCTTTTCATATTTTTTAATCTATATCCACTCAAGATCAAATCAAGTATAACCCCCTTTTTGTGTGTTTATGGGTAACAATTGAAAATGCAAAAGAAGCTGATGCCTTTGAATCCTCCTAGGATACTTTGCACTAATATAGTGAAATTGAAACGTGGGGAATAGTTAGCCTTTTTGTTCCCTTTGGAGCTTAGCTTTCAAGATGTTTCATATAGACTTTTGGTTGATTTTGTAATACATGTAACAGATTTTGTCCACCATCCACTTTGTGCCAGAGGACCATGATTTCTGTTGATTATTTTTCAATATGTAAAAGCAAATGCAACTGAAACTTTAATAAAAGACTGAAATTTATTTGTTTCTATCATATCTAAGGTCACCAAATTAAAACTACATGGGTGTACGAAGTAAAGCAAAAAACAAAACTTTTATAAAACACTTTACACTTTACAAGAGAGTTTCCTACTAATAACCTTGTTTATTCCTATTTTTGAAAAAAAAATCTGGACAAATGCTTTTAGAATTCATGTTGCATGTAATTTTTTCATCTTTTTTGTCCTCTATAACACCTCATATGAGGTACTAGTAAAGACTGATTTATAATAAATAGAAATAAAGAAACAGTATCATTTTTGGAGCCTAGATTTTTTTTTCAACATACAGTTTAGAAATCCCTAATCAAAAATCCTATTGTTGTGAGAATACAGGCTGACATGAAGGTGTCAGGGAAGCAGCGAAGGAAAAATGATGATCTTAACATCAACAGAGTTTGACCGACTATAAACCACATTTTCTGGATGTGCTCTTTAGATATTGTGGTATGCTTTTCAGAGAAAATAAAAATTTTACTTTGAAGTCTCAAGCAGTATGAATATTTTTTATTGAGTACATGAACTATCAGTAATAATCTGCTAATTTGTGCTCCAAAATGCAATCATTGTTAGGACAAAAACCCAAAGCATGCAGGAAGCTATTAAATGCACAGCAGTATTTGAAATCAAACCACGGTGAGTTGTTCTTATGGCATGCTGACGTTATTGGTCCTTGTATATAGTTACATAAACATCTGTGAAGCCAGATTTTAAAAATGGTCTGTAAAGCAGTTAAGGAACATCAAAATCTGGCTTTGCCATCAACTCTCTAAGCTCTGTGCTAAGCATTACTTATGACCCTTCTGTGTAAACAACTGCATGCAGTTGAAACTAACACAAAATGTGAAAATATGATGAAATTACTTCCCACTTCAAAACCTTCTGCTGTGTAACAAAGAATTTCAGATTATACTCCTAAATAAAAATGGAATTTTAATCTCTCATTTTGCTATGGATTCAATTAATGCAGATGCCTTCACCCTCAATTCGACTTGACTAGCTCTAGAGCCTGTCATTGCTGCCTCTATGGCAAGCCCAGGTTTTCAGTCAGTAGATGATCTTGAAATCATGTACAGTTTTATTGAAAAAAATCCTGATTCCTGAGAAGAAATACTGAGTCAGAAAGAGGAATTCACCCTCATTCTGTGACTCCACCCATTGCCATGTTACAAATTGCCTAGATATTAATTACAGGATTATTTTAAAGGAGCTGCCTAGGAATAAGACATATTGCTCATGTGAATAGAACTTCCATTTACATATAGGAAATACAATTTTTGGCCCCAATAGTGGATGAAGTAGAAGGATTTTGACTTACTAATGTGTTGCTGATGATCACACAGCCCATTTAAGTCTCACTGCCAAAAGAGATCAAAAAAGGTCTAAAAGAAAGAACGTCTGTAGATTTATCCCTGTCTACCTGTATCCACTTACAAACCATAGGAGAGGTATTATTTAAAATAGTTTGCCTGGAAAGTTAATACAGGCTCATGTCACAAATTAATTCTCTTTTGTTTTTATTTGTATTAATCACAAAACACCTGCTTTTGATTGCAGTACCTATACAGTCTTTAAGGTGGTCTAATGTTAATGAGGGAACCTGATATGAGTATCTAGAAGATGTTTATTATATACCAGCACAAAAATGCACCAAAACACAGAAAGTGATCTTTGCATTTGTCATTGATGGATGTCTCTGTAGAGCTTTGCACTGTACCTTCTTTCCCCTTTCCAGACAAAAGCTAATTTATGGCTTCTTTGAGTGTGAATATTGTACAATAGGTGAATAGTCTATGCTTGCAAGCTTATAATGCTTATGTTGCTGAGTAAGAAGCAGAAAGTTCTCTAAATTGTAGGGATTTTTTCCTGAAAGACATAAAATATGTGCCTCCAGCATTTTATGAAGGGTTTGAACCAAGCCTGCCACTTTTTTTTTTCTTTTTTTTTCCTGGCTGCTCCTCAGTTTGACTTGTGTGTTTGCTGCAACTGGACAAATTCTGTATGTGGATATGCAATACTTTGTGTTTAGGGAGCAAGACAAAATTGCATGTTGGAACAAGACTGCTACAAACAATTGGAGTGTTTTCCCTGAAAGCACCTACTGTCTCTGCTGTCCAAAGGAACTCAGCAGCTTTGCCCATTGCCATCTAGGGTATTGCAAATATAGGCAATAGAAGTGACTAACAGAGAATTTGAATACATATGAACTAAAATAAAATTCAGAACTGTGAGTACAAGAAGTGCATTCACAAGCTGGTCTGAGCACAGGGGTGGCCTACCAAAGCAGTCAGCAGCTGAACAGGCTGAGAACTGGGTTGGTTCAGCCTTAGAAAGACAACTTACTGCTATGATTTCTGAATCAAGGGCTTAGAGAAGACATTCTAACTCTTCTCTAAACTAGATGTTCTCCAGATGTCCCTGACAATCTTGGAAGATTCTCTGATGCTATTATTTTGAAGTCTAGGTCTGATAAGTTGGCTATTCAACTTTAGACAAGCACCTTCCAAACTGACATTTCCTGCATAATTGAGAGAAGAAAAAGCAGATGATACAACTGAGCAGTGGAACAGTGACCAGAGGTTTCTTGTGTAAAATAAAAATTTCTTTGTGTAAAATAAAAATTGAAAAGAACCCCTACTAGTCATGCAAAAATTTAACTTGAAAGGTGTGTTTAAGTACCAAGGCTAACTGCTTAAGACATTATATTCATAATTTCACTTTCATGAAGATTTTAATGTCAGATGATACTTCTCAACCCATTATTACTAGGCTAAAATGAATGACAGGTAGCATTAAAAGTATCTTTGAAACATTATGAGTGTTATTTGAAATTTCCAAATTACTATCATGATATAATTTTAGCAGCATACTGGAATTAATACAGCACTAGTAATATACTTATTGGAGAAGTAAGTGCTGCATAAATGAGTTTATGTAAGTACTTACACTTTAGCAAGCATTATATTCTGTTATTCTATACAAATAAAAAAAAAGCAATTATAAATAAGTCATGTTGGAAATACAACATTATGAAAAATATGATTGCACAGCTCATCGGTTGTATGCCATTTTGCTTTTTTAAAACTTACAAAGCTTGTAGAGTATAGAATATAGACATTATAGCTGAATTTTTCAAAAGGGCAGATTAATTTATGGCCAATAACAACATCTCTAGGTATATTGCAACAAATAAGTTTTATCAGCTCTTATGCTTCTGGACATAAACTGATCATTGAAAAGGTCAGGATATAATTTTTATGCATGCATGCAACTTTTTTCTTTATATAAAGTTTTTGTTCCTGCTGTTGTCTCTTTGTGTTTTGCAGAATCACAGAATCCCAGAATATCCTGAATTGGAAGGGACCCACAAGAGTCATCAAATCCAATTCCTGGCCCTGCACAGGACCATCCCCAGGAGTCACACCATGTGCCTGAGAGCACTGTCCAAATACTTTTTGAACTCTGTCAGGCTGGGGCTGTGACCACTTCCCTGGGGAGCTGTTCCAGTGCCCAAACACCCTCTGGGAGAAAAACCTTCTTTGAATATCCAGCATAAACCTCCCTTGATACAGCTTCAAGCCATTCCCTTGGGTTCTGTCACTGCTCCTCTTCCCCTCATGAGGAAGTTGCAGGTTGCAATGGGGTCTCCCCTCAGCCTCCTCCTTCTCCAGGCTGGACAGACAAATTGACCTCATCCTCTCCATATACAGCTACCCCTCAAGGCCCTTCACCATCTTCCTGGCACTTCTATAGTGTGACACCCAGAACTGTCCCCAGCACTCAAGGTGAGGCCTCCTCAGTGCAGAGCAGAGCAGGACAATCCCCTCCCTTACCAGGCTGGTGATGTTGTGCCTGATGTCCCCCAGGACAGGGTTGGCCCTCCTGGCTGCCAGGGCACTGCAGCCTTATGTCCAACTTTCTGCTGACCAGGACCCTGAGGTGCCTTTCCATGGCACTACTTTCCAGCCTCTCATTCCCCAGTCTGTATGTACATCCAGGGTTGCCCAGGGTTGGTGGAGAATTCAGCACTTTCCTTTGTTGAACTTCATATGGTTGGTAGAGAACCACTGCTATGGTGTTTGATAATTTTTAATGAGTCTAAAGCTTTCTTCATGATCCTAGAACATAATTTATTTAATCAATAGAAATACATGGCCAAATCTGGTTACTCATCACTCTATTTGTCTAAAAATTTCTTTTTATTTTATGCTGAAGCTGAAAATGCCTCTAAAGGATAAATGCTATTTTCTCCCCCATGTTTTGGGAAAATGAAATATTAGTAAGGGTACTATAAATCAAGTGTTCCCATATCACAGAAACATCATGTTGAAATAGGTTACCTGTTAGAAATTGAGGACTTCTGGTTTTACTATAGTTTTGATTTTCATTCCAGGCAGATCTTGAAAACAGATATAGCCAAAAAACCTCATGATACAATAGTGTAAAAACCACATGAATTTATCTTGCCCTGTATAGAGGCAAAAAATCTGCCTTCTTCACTGCAAGAAGTAAGAACAAAAAATGGACAATCTAGGAAAAGAAAAAGTGGTCTCAGTGTTAAGGCCTCTCTGTAGGATTTGATTCACTACAAAATAATTAAGTTTTTCTGAGTACTTCCTTAAAGCAAAACCTTTTACAGCTGGCTGTCAATTGGGTTTATCCAATCTGAGAAACTTTTGCTTCTGTCTTCAGAACTAAGAGAGCTTTTAGCTGCAAGTAATTTTGGGAGGAATTGCACTGTGAGAACATATTTTAGACAAATGCTATTATTGCTAAAAACTCAACCTGTCAGGTACAGCACCCAAACTTAGTGGTTTATTTTGATGCTCCTTTTAGGCATTTGAAGTTACAAAATGAGGATAGCAGTATATTTCCTACCTGCTGTGAAGTTAAGACCCCATGCATACGGCATTTTAGTTTTCTGGGGAAGAACACCATAGAGAAGGGCATTATACCACCAATAATTTTATATTCAGTGTTGGATTTGGCTTATGTCTGGTGACAAGCCAATGGTAAGGTTAAAAAAAGATATTATTAAACAGGCTCTGGGTTTCTTTGGTTTTATTTAGACAGACAATCTGTCTGTATTATGCAGTAAATCAGGCTGGGATATGGTGGGCAAAATAAAAACTGATATTTTTATGGTGTTTGATCTTATTCTGGTTCTTAGTTCCATGTGAGGTATCTGAGAAGAGAGTCATGGTAGGGTCTACTCAATTCTCTGTGGGGAGACTTTGAAAGTCAGAGTAGCTCTACTGCAACAAACTAGTCAAACTAATCAGCACTGCTGGAGAAGTCTAAGCAGGATTTCATCTACAGAAAGCACCTCTGGAGAATTAAAAAAAAAATTCAATTAGGGTAGGGAAGTGGACAGTGCAAGTTTTTCCAGTGCTTGTTATTCTGATTAAGGTGTGAAATCAAATATATCAATGTTCAGAATGTGAGAAAATAACATGAAGAGGAATTATGCCTTTTTGTTGCTGTTGTTGTTGTTGTTGTTTGGGATTTTATTTTTTTTTTTCAGTTTTGTTTGGTTTTGTTTGTTTTATTGGGGGTTTGGGGCTTTTTCGTTTTGTTTTTGTCTCTTTTTTGTTTTGTTTTACTTTGTTTTTTTGTTTTCACTGATCAATTGGTGGCACAATAGGAAAATCCATGTCCAATATAAGTTCAAATACATTTAGAGGGATCATTTTTCCAACAGGCTGAGTTTTGTCTGTTCCTCTTATGGCAACTGAAGGTTCTCAGCACTCTTTGGTATTGGGAAATTAAGGACCAAAGTAGCTAATTTTATACTTGAGAGAAATTGGAATTTGTGAAACACAATGTAGTATTTGTTGATATTATGGAGTGGTAAGACTGTGTTGTAGAAAAGATGTTTTGCAAAAAACTTAGTTGAATGAACAGCAAGTTGAATTATAAAGGAATAGTAAAATCATGATGGGAAATTAATTACAATGGAGCTTGATGTGCATAGACACAATTAGCAACTTAAATAATGCAACATGACTTGTGATGGTGTCAGATGTAGGAGAAAGCCTGATTTCTCTTCAAATCAGTAGCAATGGTTTTAGTATGTCTTAATGAGACACTTTTGATAACAAAATACTTAATATTTTGAATCAGATAATATAAGAATTTAAACTGTTTTAAAATGACAACTTCTTGTCTAAAGATTGCATTCCACTTTTTAGATGGATATATTTTTAGATGAAATTCTGGGTAGATAAGGAAAGTTTTTACAAAAGTTGGTGTTAGCATTGCAGTCTCCCAACTACTGAAGGATCTGTAGGATCTATATGTCTTTCTTTCACTCCCTCCCTGCCAGCCTTCCTCCCTGCCTGCCTTCCTTCCTGCCTTCCTGCCTTCCTCTCTCCCTCCCTCCCTGCCCTCCCACTTGCCTTTCTTCCTGCCTTTCTTCTTGCCCTGTTCCTCCCCTTATTGATTGGCATCCAGCAGCCTAAATTATTTCTCAGGTAGCATGCAAGAATTAATGGTACAGCTATCTTTAAAATATTATAGCATAAAAATAACATAAACCACAGGTGTATTTGAAATAGCTGTTTTTCCAAATATCTTTATGTGGGTAGGGATGGGGCAAGATTTGAGTGGTGGTTTTTAATTGGAAATATCTCCTACTTGTGACTTAAGGTACTCTTGCATGCAATAATTTCACTAACTGAGACCTGGGCTGAAATTCTGGGCCAGTTGTGGCAGTAAATAGACTAGACTTGAAGTAGTAAATGAAAATAAGGCAATATGCTTCTTAACTATTTCCAGAGTACCACACTTGTATGGAAAGCTTGTAGGGAAATCAAACAGTTTTAATGCTTTTTCTACTCAAATGGGCAGAAATGGACATATAAGAGCATTAGGTCTTCTGTTCCTTCAAGTTTTTCTCTCCAGTGAGGAAAAAAACACGTTCATGAAGATTTAATTTAACTGTAAAAAATCTCTGTGGATAAAATCACTAATATGAATCTCAAAAGGGATATTTCTGAGAGATGAAAACTTTCAGAGGAAGCAGGGTTGATTTGATTATAAGTGTACAAAGCTCAGAATTCCCAGTGGTGTGATAATCCTTAAAATGAAAATGCTTCCTAAACAGAACACTCTGTATGGGAACATCTTTCAACACACACTTATCTGAAGTTCTTTACAAACAAAATCCCTATCAACAACAAATTCTTATGGGATAAAGGAGATCTATTAGAATTAAAGTTGTGAGTAAGAGACAAGCTCAACAAGCCTAGGGTGTTTTTGAGGACATGATCAATTTTATTACAGAAATAAAATTAAATGTATACTAATGGAAAATATGTGTCTGTCTCTAGAAAAATATCACTTTTATCTGAATGATCAGTCCAGTCTGGAAGGATACCCTATTAATAGGTTAGTGAATACAGAAATTTCAGTGGATGAGTACTAGAATATAAACCATGCTGGTCCACTGCTCAAAACTAGTAAACAATTATAGCTGAAAATTTGGAGAAACAATATGCATACAAAAACAGCAAATAAGGCATACATGAAAGGTTTATTTTGCTATGTTTGTCAACTTCCTGTTCAAAATTTGTTTTCTTTTCCTTTACCTCCTCTTTCCTTTTTTTTCAAAGACAATTATACATTTTCACTTATTTTTAGGTCTTCTCAATTTTTTTGCTTATTACTTCCCAGTCCTCTGGGAATATTATCTCATATAGAAATCATGGATTTGTGTTTTCCGTAACAATCACCATTGTGTCCTTGTGCCTGTTCCCTGCTGCAGCACTTTTTATTCTCTCTGATTTTTAAAATATCTAGAAGAGGAAGTAGCTGGATCATGTAGGATGTCTCATCTTCAGGAAGATATTGTGAACTACCAATCTTTCTAGCACATAAATGTTGGAAGTAAAAGAATTTCAAATCATCTTCTAGTGATAACAAATATATACAGCTTTGCCACTGTGAAACAAGTCACCAAGAAAGAACTTCCTTGACATTAGACTAGAGTAAATGTCACATCAATTAATAATTCAGTAATATTTCTTCAGCTACTATTTTCACAAGTGATGTCTATATTTTCCCAGTGTTTGAACAAAAGAAGATAATGGAATGAAGTTTTAGAACCACATTTAGACAACTGGACATTATGCTTGTCTTAAAATCTCTGCCTGTTTTTACACTGTATTTTGATTGTTGATTCCATGGTATAATCAGTAACTACACTCTATAATATAGTAGACTTTTCAGCTTTTATCTCACTGTCTTCATTTAATGAGGAAATTGTGATGACTGATTCCCATTTACTTCTGAGTTCAGCATTAAGATAATAGTATAATAAAACACATTCAGTGAGGACTGTTAAGGACTGCCACTTTTTTTTTGGGTTGTTATTGTTTTAAACACAAATCTTGACAACCAGTTTTGGCTAGCACACATAAAGTGGTATACAGAGTGCAAAGGAGATTTGTATATACGCATGAAAATGGATACCTGTATTATCTCAGTTATCAACCATCTCATAAAAAGATTATTTATATTTTCCAGTCCAAGAGGAGGTTAAGATGCAGTCAGATCTGTAAGTAATTTAATAAAAATGTAAACAATTAATCATTAGTTCATATTTCAAGTTTTAATGTTTGTTTTATTGGTTGCTCTATTTTCTCATAGGCTTTTTTGAGGCTTGTCTAAAAGAAAATATGCTATTCATTTCAGCCAAACCACAGTAAAATGATTCTGCCTAACTCTAAAAAACCCAATCATTCCTTTTCATATTTTATAATAACATATGACATGTCAATTTAAACAAAATATACAATATTTGCTGAGTGTAGTAAAAGGTTGACATTAAAATAAAGTATGCTGCTGTTAAGACCAGATAATTGAGCATACCGAAGTGCAGGTAGTATCTGCTAGAGCAAATGCAATACAAAAGCCTCATATTTTTCTAACAAAGGGTACTCATACAGATAATATTTGGTATCTAGCACTTTCTCAGTGTGACAATTTAGCAGAAATCTCTATTTTTTGTACTCTTACGCCACAATAAATTTTAAAATATGTGTATCAGACCTAAACAGTTTACTGCCAAAAAACATTGTAAAATATTAGTGAGGTCTTTTTTCTTGACATTGCTCTGTGTGTGTCTGTGTTTGTGTGTATCTGTGCCTGTTTTTTAAAGAGAAATTTTACTCCCTTGGGTTTGATTTGATTCTTTCTGAATTTACCCTGAGTGAGTCACCATATGTTCTTCTACTTCCTATATTATTTTAAAAAATGCATAAAGCCTCCACGTCTTAGTACACTAGTATTCTAGTGCAAACAAAAATGCCTCCTGCCCTCAGTCCAAATATTTTACAGAATTCTCATATTTTTAGACAAGCTATTTTACACTCCTTTTTTTGCTGTAACTTTTACTCTCCCTCATGCCATGTGGACATGTATCCCAGTGTGTTTAGTATAACACAAAACTCTCTGGCTTCTTGCCCTTTCTCCAAATACTGGATGGAGTGTAATTATTTGTGTTTGCTACTTTATGCCATTTTTCTCGTCTCCCTCCCTTAAATTGTGCTTACCTTGTCCATTTTAACACTTGCCCCTGAAATATTAGATTCCAGAAAGAACTTTTTTTGGGTACTAGAGCTCTGCTAAAACTTGTTTACCCAGGTGACCTCCTTAATTACCGGTCCTACTCCTGATAGAACTCCTATTAGATACTAAATATTATACTGCTTTAAATCATTTTCTACAGTAATCAGGTACATTCCAGCTTTCTTCCATACTCTGCTGCCTTGAATAAGGAGTATAAACAACTTCCTATTCATGTTGTTAAAGCTTCTAGAGAGAGGGGGGAAAAAAAAGAAAAAAGCCAAACAAAGACCAAAATCTCAAGAGGGGATGGGTTTGCTCCTTTTAAAAATGAAACTATCCACTCCAAGTGATTCCATATTTTAAATGTTTGAATAAAATCTGTATTTGGCTTGTCTTTTCAAAGATAAACTTCCCAAGAGTTCATATTTTGCCTCTTGCCTAGAGGTCCTCTGAATTTTGATGGTATATGTTATTCCTACGACTTGTCACTGAAATTTACCTTAGTTTTTGAGGTCTCAACAGTAATTGCCTCTTGAAAGGGTCTGCTCATCTCTTTCCACATTAGCATGTTACCTATTCATTAAAACTATGGAATCTTGCATCTATGTCCAGCGAGCTGTGGCATGGGAAAATGGTCGGAGAAAATAGCTGCAAATCTACCTGCAATGTCTGATAAACTTTATCACTTCTTTTTCTTGTCACTGCTTCTCTACCTCGCCAAAATAGGATCCTGAAAAATTTTGAAAAGATTTTGTTATCCTATAGACTTCAGAATAAAGTCATGGATATGCCTGAACACCTTTTGCAGCCCATGTGTAAAATCTGTAGTCTTATAAGTCAAAATAAATTTACATGAAACCAAATTTGAACTTTATCAGGTTCGGGGTATTTTCCCCTCTTCTGCAAATCAGTTGCAACACATTATACAAGTAAAGTTCAACTCCTGATCAAAAATTTTTTCCTTTTCCTTTTTGGGAAATGGAAACTTCAGAGGGACCATAATTGAGATAGAATTTTAGTGTAGGGTTTTCCAGAAGGGAACAATAAATATGAGAACTTTAAAATAGATATAATTACTATATATATATTAATTTACAATTTATGTAGTCTTTTTCAGAGAGGGAAAAAAATACTTGCATTTTAGTTCTGTTTTACCTCAAGACAATGTGCTCAGAAATAGACGATTATCATCATAAGACCTATTTGAGGAACTAATTTTTAACATTGTCTATAATTTCCTTAAATAGGTTTTACTTTTACCTAAGTACTGTGACCAAAATTTTGATTCTTTAAATATTAATAGAGAATAATTTTGCCTCAAAATGGAACTGGAGTCTTTGTGAGTGAGGATAAAGAGAAAACTAGAGAGTTCTTCATACTAAAAATGCGTATCTTGAAAACCTCATCCTGTTTCTTCCTCTCCCTTCCCTTCCCTTCCCTCATCAAACATATGAAAGGCTGAAGCCCACTCATCTCAAGCACTGTCTTTCACAATTTCCCAGTGTGATTGCTACACTCATTTGGGATACTTGGCTGATAGATCCCTGGTTTTCATCTTGTGACAATGGAAAGGAGGGCATTCTCAGCAATAGGCCAATAATAAGAAACAAATTCCTACAAAGCTGATCCCAAACAAGTGGAGCCTCTTTCACATGGCTTTCAAACTCACTACAAGGCATATCTATATTAACTGGCATTCCCCAATAGGTATGTAGTAATGACGCTGAACACAGGAGGAATCATTCTCCAGAAGATAATGGTAAAGAAACAGCTTCAAAGCAGAGAAAGAAAAGTGGTACCTTCCAGAAGTAATTTTGATGTATCTTTAATCATTTCTATGTGCTCAAATACTCTAATGATTAGTGCCATAGATATACCTATAAATAAATCACAGAATGTTGGAAAACATCTCTGAAACATAAACTGAAGTAGTCATCATCTGTAATGCACATGAGAAATATTTAATTAGCTGTGCAAGTGAGCTGACATGCAAGTACAGTATGTTAATTTGCAGGGTTTTCTTTGAGGAGCACAAGCTGTTCCTGAAGTATATGAAAATGAAAGTAGCTTATACAAAATTAAGTTCTGAGATCAATGGCTGAACTCCTTTAGCATCTCTAGTAGCACTTGGTAAAAACACTGCAGTTAAGAGTTGATCAGTAATTTAATTAAAAATTCAAATGTCAGTGTGATGTTATTACCATTATAATATCATTCCAGTAATTGCAGGACTTACAAATGAAGAAAAAAATAAAATAAAATTCAAAAAAATAAAAAATAATTAAAAAAGGGAATAGATCAAATATGTTACAAAAGTGAATAAAATAAAATGACAGCAGCAAAAAAAAAAAAAAAAGGAGACAAATAACAACTATAGAAGAAAAGTGTTACCATTAAAATGAAGTTCTCAAGAATTGGAAATATCTCATGATATGTAATACTGTAATAAAATATTAAGTTCTTATTGCCAAATGCCATACTGTCATCTAAAATAATGAGGAGGGAAAAGAACTATGATCACTAGGTAAGATTTCAAGAGATCTTCAACTCTTGTAAGTGGAATAGAACAGTTTTGTTCTATGCTGGAAATGAAAATCTACCCTACTTGGAAACAATCAACGAGATTATTAACAAGGTGTTTGGGAAGTTAAAAACAGAATATTTTTCAAGAACTTTAGTAAGAAATAGAAGGTTAGACATAGCATGATATCTAGCAAAGGAATTTGAACCACATAAAAGCTTCTTAAGGGAGGGTGCTGAGAAAGTAACCACTTTAAAATCTCCAGGAAATGTGGCACTGGGGAAGTGATCATTAATAATGACTGTTATGTGGCAGGAGAATAAGAAGAAGGAGAAACATCAAATATAAGGTAGAGTGAAACCACTTGTGTTTTTATATAAGGTGATATTAATTGAATTGTGTAGGCAGACCAGGGAGTAACTAGCCTTGTAATAGGACAAGAATAATTAACAGTTGCAAAAAGGAAAGAAAACACACTTGGGTTAAGCATCACATTAGATGTGTGCTGCAATCTTTTCTGTAATCAGAAAAGTTCCATTTATTATTCACTAAACAAAAAAATCAAATTGATTTAAAAAGACTGACTATGTGAAGGGAGAAAACGTTTGCAAGGTACTTTCTAGGTGACAGATTATAGGTCAGAGTATCAACATTAAAAAGACTTTCTCCATTTCAGATTGGAAAATAAATTACATAGTACACTGAGTTTTTATGTCACTATGATCAAAATCTTACGCTGATATTTAGGAGGTTAGCAGGGAGAAATAGTTATAAGTTACTCAAGGGGGATGAAAATCATAAGTATAAAACCAAAATCATCTGAAATAAAGATTATTATACAATGGAATGGCAGCACATATTTCCAATTGCACTTACAGTTTCTTCTGATTTTGTGCCCTAATATTAAGGTAAATTTGGAGCTGATTAATATCTTTTCTAAAAATAGGATGTTAATCAGATAAGATAGTTTCTGAATTGCAACAATTTTAAAAGAAATGTATAATCTCATACATTTTACTCCTTCCTTTGATTTTTTGACTGGTATTTGTCCACTGGTAGATATCTGTGAATTCAATTTAATAATACAGAAGAAATATTAATTATATACTTAGGAAATTAATAAAAATATATAATTTTATTTCAGATTTTGAGAACAAGCACAGTGAACTTTTACCAGAGAGTTATAAGCAAAAATTAAACCGTGTTTAGCTACAAGCAGAGATACAATAACTACTAAAAAGGCAAGGAAAATGTCAGACTATGGCATTTAAAGATATAAGGAATAGTTAGAACTGGAGAAAGAAAAAATACAGCTTTAAAGTGTAACAAAATTGTAGATATAAATTTTTAACTACCTAGTAAAAACTTATGTCAGTGAAAGAATAACAGAAAGAAGAAAGATGTTTAAAAGAATATGATTTGGAAGGGTGTTTTAGGTTAAGTAGAAAAGGAAGGTCCAAAAGAGTTTCCTCAAGAATACAAATTGACTTTGAGAATGTAGATGTAATAGGACAGGAAAAATAAAAATGGATTGCAAATAGAAGGTTGAGCAGGAAGTGTGGTGATAACAACAACGGATTCTGCTTCACATCGGGGAATCCACATGAAAATAAGTAAGTCAGGATGAAGTACAATTTATATAGCAATAACATTGCCGAGAACTACTCTGTGTTGAACATAAATAAGTTTGGCACAAATTTTAATCAGGCATTGTCTATAAGACAATGTTGCGGGTATTTTCTACAAGAAAACGTAATTGTGTCTGAGATAAAAAAAAATGAATTATATAAGAACAGAAAAAGAAAAAAATAAAGGAAAATATTAGAAAGCCCAAGTAAAACAGCAGACCAGGAAGCTCCACAGGAAAGAAAAAAAAAATCCAACAACAGTATAATAGATGCATTGTAACTAGAGAGAAATAGGGATGATTAATGGAAGGTGAAATTAAAAGAAGTGATGTAAGAGCAAAGAGTACTACAAGGTCATCTATAGCAATGAGCTATATGAACCCTGACATTTTTACAATGGGTTTTCAACAGAGTGAACTGATCCTAAAGTATAGCAGCTTGAGTGGGACAGAGGAGAAAGAAAGAAAAGGTTATGTTGCAGCATGATGGAAAAAAAGCTTGTCTTAAAAAATTAAGTCTTTTCAACATCTAAAGCCTCAGAGAGTTCCTTAGTGACCTGATTTGTCAAATGGATTTTTGTCCCTTGCTTGGTATTTTCAGTTCACTGCATTCTCTTACCCCAGGTTTCAGTAAATAATATCTAAAAAAATTAAAATGCTCTAACGTTTAATTTAATATCTTGCCTGTATTTGAGTTTCCACATCTACCTAAAGATGTAAACATCTTAGAATTTCTTTAGGACTCTGCTTTTTGACTATTGATGGCATTCCAAGGGTCCCAAAATACAGGAAAAATATCTAGTTCAAAGTATCACTCCCTACAGCTATGGATTTCGACTGGAGATCGTATCTCAAAATCACTTTTTGTAGTAACCTACTGCTCTACTAAACACTAGTAACACAAATCAATCTGGCATTCCCAGAAGCCCAGGGAGAATTCTCACACAGCTTTCACTGTAAATGCATTCAGCCTGATCTAGAATCAGGGTTTCTCAGAAAAGCATGCTGCTGGAAAAAAAAAAAAAACTCCTGGAAGTAAAATAAATAAATAAATAAATAAATGATAAAGGGTGTCTAATCTACAAAGCTGTCTGACCAGAAATGTGTACACTTGCCTTTCTTCACCAGGCAGAGGATCAATGAGAATGCATTGCTTTGAATGTCAATCACATTATAGCATCTGAGAAAAACCTGAAAATGATCAGGTTTTTTGGTTTTTAACTTGCAAGTTCTGTCCCTTTTCACATAGTATACAAAAAATCCCTCCTCTGTCATCGTACAATATCACTATTACTTCTGCATGTGAAAGAAGATTGCTTTTTTATTTTGTTTTCTCAGGCACTTTGACTGAGATGAACGTGAAATATGTAAAATACACATATTGTGATCTGGATAATGCTATTATTTTGTTTTGTGTTTTGTTTCACAAATGCATGAGTGGAAAGGGTACATTCTTATGACCAGCACCAGCTGAATCTTGGGAAGAGATGAAGTAATTCAAACAAAAGAACAGGCCCAAACTTTATCTCATCTCTTAAGAATTTTGCAATATTTCAGGTACAGAAAAAAAATAAAAAAAATAAAAAAAGGCTGCTCCAATGGGCTTCATCTGACACCAGGAGAAATCAGGTGATTCTGTTTGTGCTCGAGCAAAGCTCAGGGTGTCAAGAGACACCCCTCTGCAATAGTCCTAGTCTGGGAAAGGGAAGAAAGTACTCAAACAGCCCATCAGCACCAGATAAAAGAAGAGAAGCGGAAAGGAGCTGCAGGAAGCTGTTTCCTATCCTTCTCAAAATACAGTTAGTTTTAAGACATTGCTTATTTAAAGCTTCTTATGGGGAGAAAGAGGGCTATTCAGATCATTCTATCTGAATTCAATGAAAGATATATATTTTAAATAAAACTGTGCAACTATATTCAAGTCCTCTTTGGACATTCATAAGCAAAATTATATCAATTAAAGTACATTAAACCTTAGGGGAGAAAGAAAATTATTATATGGTTTGTTCAATCCATTTTAGAAAACAATATTTAGTTTCTTGGTGGTTTGGAGTTGACAGGTCCTTACAATCTTATGAGTCTGTTCAGGGACTCTGTTGTTCAGCATTTTGTGCCATACAAGACTTAGACCCACTGAGAGTTTGTGTTGTACTATATTTAATTAGGTTGTTGTTACTCATTTTGTTGTTGATACCTGAAATTTAATGAAATGGCTTCTAAGAGTGCCAATGATAACAATACATTATATCTATCCCGCATTAATAATTAAAATCTGCCTTTTAAAATGCTGTTCAGAGGTGTGGTATCAGTTACTGACTGGGACCTAAGTACTTAACGATAGGTATTAACCATCTTAAACTCTGAGAAATTACATATTTGGACATGTGTGTATTCCAATTTAACTCTAATATTTCAGGAACATTGTTATTACCAGTGAAAAAAGTAGTGGTCTGCCATTAGGCCTTTTGTCAGTTCAGATGACTTGCATTTTCCTTTCATAAAATTGATTGGTTTCAGCAGAAAGTAAGCTGCTCAAAGACTTGGCAAGCAGCATGATTCTAAGGGCCTTCTGTACATGGTGTAAGACCATTGAGTAGAAACGTGGATACACATGACCTATATTTCTAGATAATGCTTTGTACTGGCAGCTAACTTGCCTGCATATTTAGTTTTATGATTAAACACATATTGACGGGTAAAAGAGGCCTTTGTACTTTTTCTATTAAATTTTGCTATTAGGCAGCTTTTAGCTTATGTACTGCACAATTAGTCTTCTTGCTTCTCACAGGAGGGCCCATTTCTTCTCTTCTCCTTGGATTATCTGAGGTTCATCTCACTCCCTCTTGTAATTTATGTATTTAGGGAAGAAGGTTGTCTTGCAGTTTGACTACAGAAGGCAGAGCCCAGTGAATTTCTGCTTCCAACACAGTCCCATTGAACACTTGAAGGCCCTGCCAACCACAATTCTCCACCCAAATCCCTGTACTGACCTAGCTGAAGTCCTTCTCTTTTGGGAACCCAGCTGAAGGTGTTCAGTTCAATTAAGTTACTCAGGAGAAGGCCTTACAATGTTCTTAATTATATCCCCCCATTGACACAATGGAGACAAAAAATTTATTGCAAGATTATCATTAAAAAAAAAAAGATCAATCAAATGACCAAACAATAGATATGATAGTACCTTGTAACTTGTGTCTTATGGTAGTAACTTGCAGCCTTTAAGCAAGCACAAAATTTTTAATGCATATTATTTCAAAATTTAAACCATAAATTTTAACTGGCTTTTTTTAAAACTAATTCTCTGTGGGAAGTTTTTGAATAGGAAGAATAAGGGGCATAGAGGACATTTAAGTCAAAAGATACTATTAGACAGTATTTATTTTCCTAAATAAAAAACCAAGGAAGTTTTCTTGATAGCTCAGACTTCCCTCAAATCTTAAAAAGAGCAGCGTTCAACCTGTCTCCTGAGAGTTTTCTAAACAAAGTTACTCTTGATGCTCCCTCCACAGACCTGGCCGGAGAAACCTATAAAGCATTTATAATTCCCAGATCATTAATATAGAAACATCATGAAAATATGAAAAACTGTGTTTGTGACTGCCTGTGAAGAGCCAGAGGGAGGAAGAGTGTTACTAAGGTAGAGATTCCTTTCACTACCTAAGGAAAGGTGTGGGTGAGACTTCCTGTGATGACTTTGGAGCAAGCCCTGGGTTATAAATGGGAAGATGGGAAAACAAAAATCATGTGTGTTCACCACCACCTCCACCATAAGCAACATTTCCCTACCTTTGCCTGTCTCTCTCCCCAGAAATACTAGTCTGTCTGCTAAATAAAGAAAGAAAACAAAACCCGTTGGGGAAATCTGTGCCTTCAACAGGCGTCAGGAAGATTCTGGCAAGGCTCAGACCTCTCTCGTCAAAGAAAATAAGCCTGCTTTTATCAACAGAATGAAAACACTAAATAGCAGTTTCTACCAATATCTGCATTTTTACTTCCTCTTTCAGACTGGGGGGTCAGAGTAATAAGCTTTTTTCTGATCCCTGTTACAACACTGTCAGCTGCAAAAAGTCATCTGCTCCATCAGAGGACCTAAATGCCACTAAACAGATCCCACAGGGACAAGCAGAGAATTCAGACATGCATACAAAGAAATCACAAGAACATTAATCTTTACAAGAACCAACTGACAGTACATTTCAGAAAGCACATATAACTCAATTAATGTTTGTGCTCACAAAACCTTTTAATTTATGAACTATAGCTCTTGGGGTTTGCTAAACAATTAAAATCAAATCTAAATTCTTCCCTAAATTTTGCAAAGCATATTTTATAAGTTTAATTCCTGCAGCTTCAGCAGGAACAGCTCATCTTTGTGACCCTGAGAGTAAGAAAGGAAATCTTATTGCTCAGTGATCTGCTGTCATCAATGGACAAAAATTAAATGCTTTTGCTAATCCTTTCACTCTCAGTAGCCATTGACCATGAAGCTTTGTTGACCTTGCTGGAAACCCTGGCAAGAATTATTGAGAGGTACTTGAGCGAGCTATTCTTTTCCCCCAGGAAACAACCAGAGGGTAGTAGCTGCTGATTGCTCTTTTGCCTCAATGTGGTCTTATGCAAGATACTCTGTTCCTTCTATTTGATATACATGCTGCATTGTTAGAGCGATTCAGCAATATGTTGTAAACACTGCTTTTGGATCTGATGTGAACTGTACAGTCATGGCCATGGTGAAAGTGGAACTATAGTTCAAATCAGATAAAACAGAGCTGTTGCTGCCAAGTTACTTGAAAAACCTTAGGAGGAGATGAATAAGCTATTTCTCTGTTAATGTCAAAATTTTTAACTTGCTTTTCACAGTAAGACCAACTGTTTAAATGTCTGGGTACTTTTAAATGGCCAGAAGCAGTTATTCTTTCCTTAAGTAGTTTTTAAATATTGTTTTGAGTGGGGGACTTCACTGTGGTAATACCTGGTATGCCTCTTCAATGCTGGAATTTCAGTGTTGCACCTTTTAGCTGTGGCTACATACAGAGCTCTTTCAGTTTCTCACCTGGTGGCCTGTAGCAATTTGGACCCATCCAGCTTCAAAAATCACTTCTGTTTTAAACAGCCACTGATTAGACAGGCTGGGATGACACAGCCTAATGGCTTACTGCCACTGGAAGTAGTTGTGCTCTTTCCTTCCCTCAGGTACGTTCTAGAGCCTCCCTGGTGTGTACTGTAGCACGCCTCTGTTTTTTTGCTGAGCTGATTAGGTTCTCTAAATGGGTACAAAATTCATCTAGGAGTGAAAACCATCTTGACTCCTAAGAAGGAGCTACTTTGTTGATGCATTTTTATCTTCTTAAGTTTCTTTCTCAAAGGGAATTAAGAACTATAAATTAAGGTCTGGCATGCTGTTTTAGAACTTCTTAATAAAGCCATTCTTCAGTGTTGTGAAGATGGCCTCCAAAGGATGATGCAGGAAGCGCTGACATTACCTTTTACCATGTGGGGAATGTAACCTAGGCCAGAGGGTAGATTTTACTTCTTTAATTGCCATTGGTTTAAGATATTAATTGTTCATTTTCTATAACATTGTGCTGTGGTTCACATTATCTGTGTACACAGAATACAATGAGTGAATTTTAGAAACTACATGCAAGGTTTATTCAATAAATGAAGCCATTCCACAGTTCCTTGAAACTTTCCTATTTAAAAGAGCACCAAAGTCCCATTAAAAAAGGGGAGGGAGGAAATCAGTAGAGACTTTTTTTTTTTCAGTGATGAAATAGGTTAATTTCATAGCTGACTTGAAATCTTGTGACAAGTTATGGTATTCTATTATGCCATTATTAGTAGAAGACATAATCCCTTGCAGCTGTGGTAACTCATGATAACGCACAATATATACCCATCAAGATATCTCCTGACAGCAATGAAATTAACTCGTGTCACCCCTGTGTCTAACAGAATGTGCTTGCAGCTTCTTCTTAGTATGCTGTTTTAGATACCAATGAATTGTTGTACGGGGAAAATGCATCTATTAGGAACAATTGCTAATACCAAAATTTTCACTGGCTTCACTGTACATTTGACCACAAATGTTTCAAGCAAGGTAAGCAGGCAATATAGGTAAATGATTGAAAGTAAAAGAAATCATAGTTATTGTTTACTTCTTAAGTGTGTGTTTTCCTGAACTTCAGTGGGATCTGTAGAACTGCTCTGCACAGTTACTTCCAACACATCCTTGGTGAGGCTGAAATCCATTTCTGTGTTCTCTGGCTCAGAATCAATATGTGAGCCGAAGCCTAAAACCACTGCAAAGTCTGCTGTTTTAAGGAGCTATTTTGAAATTATAGGATGATGAAAAAACTGTTACTTACGACTTCTTTTTATCTCCTAAACTAATACTTCTTATACAGAATTATCTAAGTGACTGTGAAGCTTTGAGAACAGATTTTTTATGGCTAGTTCCAAATTGCTGGGGTGAAAATATAATTTACAGTATTTCAAAGAGGAGGAAAAAGGCAAATCAGATGATAGCAAACACATCTCAGCAACACTTTAAGACTCTAGTTTTAATGACTTTTTAAAATAAGTGTTGTGCAATAATAATTAAATAAGCAAAGAGATAAAAGCCAGTATTTACTGTCATGCATATTCTAACTTTCTGACAGGTTTCAGTAATCAAACACTCCCCAGATCACAAACATTATACAAACACTCTATAGTCTCAGCACGGTATGGGTTATTCCCAACTTAACTTCATGTTTCCCTGATGACTAGACCAGTTCTGACTTTCATTTTTTATTTAAAAACAAAAAACAACAGCTGAACTCCAAATTAGTCTCATGGAATACCCTCAATTTAGCTCTTTTAATAAAATGGAAAAGTTGAAAGCAGCCTGGTCACAAGGGGAAGTGTTACTTAAAGCTTGAGTTTGGCCATCAGCATTACAGAAATAAAAGACAGCTTTAAAAATAGAGACTACTGGCTTTATCACTGGCTGCTGCATTGCTTCCCTTGTGGCTAAGCAGCTTTTAGCTTTAAATTTTTATTAAATAAAAGGAACAAATAGAATTGTTTCTTCTTTTTCCTTGATTTGGGCAGATCCTATTTTAGGAAACAAAAGCCAATAACTGTATAAAAATAAACAAAATACTAACTGTGCAAAAAGTGTGATTCTCAACATTTGCAAGTTAGAAAAGTATTGATTCTTCCTATAAATAAAGCATATATTCATTTTGAGACTCAAGCATTTGACAGTACAAATTGACACAAGCTGGATTTAAAAGCAGCAGGGTTTTACAGACTGCATTTCATACAATGTGGCAATATAAATTGTAAATTTATAATAAGCAATTAATGAAGATTAGGAAATAGTGCATCTGTGTTCCAAAGACTAGTGCAATTACATCCTAACAGAAATAAAAATTGGTTATTGACACTAAAACTCCATCATTTAGGCTTTCAAAGAGGCATGCAACATTTTAATAGCAGTCTGTTGAGAGGCTAATATCCTTTGCTGGACTTTGAAAATGTAAGGATAAATGTTTTAAAGGCAGAGGTTATTGGGGGAAAGGTGTGTCAGTGAGAGTGTACGGTGCTGCAAGAATTTTGATTGCACTGCTTTGGGATTGCTGTGTGGATCTTGCCTTCCAAACCTTCAAGCACTTCTACCCCCCTAAGACATTGAACCTGTTAACCGATACATTGATTTAAAGTTGTTTTAGAGAGGCCAGCTGTGATCCAGCTGAAAAAGGTTATATTCCTGAACCTATAAAAACAAACATGAGAGAATATCTTTGCTATACTGAAGTGTCTGCCTCCTGCTTGGCTTTTTTCAGCCTCTTTCAAAGTCTCTGCCTGGCCCTCCTCCCAGAAACTACCTGCTACTGCTCCTGCAGGTGCTGTACTCCTGCTCTGGAGAAAAGATTGCACAAATCTGTAAACCAAACGTTAACAGACAGCACTTTTACAATTACAGAGTTTTTTAGAAATTGTATGTATTGTTCAATGGCTAGATCATCCTGCAGCTTTCACTTCCCTTAAATATCACCCTGCAGTGATATGTATTTTCCTCTCCTCAGCTTCTGTCTTTGTATTGCCTGGGTCAGAAGTACCTTCCAAGGTAGGTGTGAGTCTTACTCCGCATTTGTCAAGAAACAATGTAAATTTGGGGAACCATGAAGTCAGCAGAAAAGTTAGCACCTAGAACTGCAAGTATCATCAAAAGATTTAATAACAAATCAGAGAAGGTAGTCTCTTAACAAAAACAAACAAAAAACCCAACCAAAAACCACAAAAAACCTCCAACCTGCCCCCCAAAAAAACCAGTTGTATCTACTACAACAGGGAGGACCTAAACTATAAAAAAATCTATAAAACTAATTGCAGAAGATCAATTTATGTCCAGAAAAGATTTCTGTGTGGATTAGCTACAGAGGAAGACCACTTGGTGATCAGGGGAAGGAAAAGAGGAGGTGCTGAAAGAGCTCTGATATTGTTTAGCCTAGAAGAATTAAGGCTGACTGTAGGACACCATGACATAAAAACATCAGAAGTTTAAAACACCTGCCTGACAGTGGAGCTGTTACAACTAGTGTCAAAATTGTTAACTGGCCCTGAACAAGAATGATCTAGAAAAAGTCAGATGATTTCTAATATTCACAAATTCTGAACCATCTAAATACCAGTAGATTAATGGGATAAAAGGTCATATAATATGATTGTGATAGAGGGACTTGATTCAATTAACCAGATTGTCCCTTTCTGTATAAATGCAGATTATTATAATTTAAAATGCCTAGTAAAATATACATTTTGATTGAGGCAGCAAGCTCAAGGTACAAAGCAGATGACTCAGATCTGTTAAAATAGCTCACTTGGCCCACCCTACAAAAAGGTTGAATTAAGCTTTTTCATTAATTTTAAAACTTAAATGACATTACTGAAATCTTCAGTTCTCTGAAAAGCTGTAACTGATCTGACTACACTATTGTCTTTGGCAAATTATTTTGCTGATTGAAAGTTTCCTTTATTTTTGTATGGATCAATTTTCTTTGGCTTGCTCTTTGTAAAGGGACAAAAGGATAATTGAGAAGGCACAGAATGTAGCATTGTTTTTGTCATTCTACCAGTGCACTGGTGCAATACATTTCTTTTGGAAACATAAGGAAGAAACTAAATGGTCAGGAAGGAATCTCCAATATGAGCTCCAAGGTTTTTATATGAATTTTTGAAATCATTTTCATTTCCTACTTTCAGGGCACATCTCACTTTCAGGGTACATTCTTTTTAATAGAATTAAATGTTGTGAAGCTAGAAACATTTTGTAGCTGTAGAAACCAAGGATGGAGAAGTAGCATCAAAACTGCTGAGGAAGTTAGAGATCTGGTATTTGAAAAGACAACCTATCCTTGCAAAATATTTTTAGGGTATATTACTTAATAAGTATGTTCTGTGTCAGCTGCTTACCCCAGTGTTTTATTCCAAAAAAGTAAGTTATGGATGTGAGTAGCTTGGGAAAATATTTTCCAAGGAAGAAGGTTGAGAGCTAACTGAATTAATTGTAAGTTGATGATGAAAATTGGAGGAATATATTTTTTCCCTGATTACTAAATATGCTTAGTGAAAATCAAATTCATTACTACAGAATAAACACACAAGCTATAATTAAACTGTATTTACCTTTGACATATGCCTGTTAGCAGAAAACATCCCCAACTGTTAGTTATAAACTTTCTGATGAAAGTGTCTCCTGCCAAAACCCTGGTGTTCTGTTGAAGATTAAAGCAAGTAACTTGTGGTTTCTTTATTATAGCTGGCTCTGACAGCATGTATAAACTGACGGGAAATTTCCATTGAATCCATGGTGTTTCAGGATTCTGCTAGATGTGCATATGCACATACAGGAAGGTTCAGTGGAATTTTAGCTTTAACAGGAAACGGTGGAATATGAAGTTCTGAGGAGAGAGGGCTTTGAGGATGTCCTGATTCCCTACAAAGTCTGTAGAAGGAGGTGAGAGTACCTGGCTACCTACATCAGGCTTGGCACAAAGGAGTACTTTCTTCTTTCCTCCCTTCCACAGAAAACAAAATGTAAGCATGTACCTGTCAGAGCAATTCCTAAACAGGCACTAAATGAGCTAACTCTGGAACTGGAAGCAATAAAGCTGCTTCAGACTGAAGTTACGCCTGAGCTAATTGGCCAGGTGCAGGGCTATGCTTCAGAGGTTACACTGCTCCAAGTAATTGTAAACTTACCTGCTCAGGGATGTCTAACATATTGCTTCATTGTAATATTTAGACATAACTCAAATGAATCATCAAAAAGCCAGAAAATATCAAAGCTAAAGTTCTTTCAGTTATTTTATACAGTCACCTGTGGTATATGCATTGCAGTAATGTTCTTAATTGTGCAGCAACTGTGTATTATTTTTGTGGGATCACTGCCTCATTCACTGAACACACTTGATGTCTATGTCTAAGCTGCACAGTGAATTGCCATGATATAAAGTGTTGTTTATTACACTTTGTAATGTCTGAATGATGTCTTGTGAAACAGAATGACGTCTGCTGCTTCTTGTACTGAAATAGGTATACAGTGTGGAGTGAATGGATGTAGGATCAGCTGCAAGGCAAAGATGACTTTCATAGACATCTGGCTTTTATCCCTTTCTTTGCCAGTGACTTCATGAACGACTTACTGGAAGACTGAAGAATTTCTCTATTTCAATTACTCATTAGCAAAGTGGGGGAATCATAATCCTCCTTGGTGAGGCAGGTTTTCTTAATAGGTAGCATATAAAGCTTTATGAAACAAGCTAAAATCTTACAAAGCATCAAATGAAAATCTAAGAAATATACTCTTTTTTTCATTTCAGGGCTTGGCCAGCATGAAGTACAGAAGTCACAATCGACATAAAAAGTAGTGTTGAATACTCCTTTTTTTAACAGTGAAGGCAAAACTAGTATGTGTTTACATAAGAATGAAATACAATTATCACACAAATTACTCTGTGTCATATCATGACTTTTTAGTGTTTTGCTTGCAGACCTCTTATATTCTAATGTGGCTTTCCATACTTTGATTCATCCATCTCTTAATGTATTGGAAGGCAAAACTGTCTCTTTTCAATAACCTTTCCTTAAATAAGCTGTCTAGAAAAAGAAATGAACAGTGAAAGTGCTAAAAAAAAAAGTGGATTTGGTACTTGAGGGCATGGCTTAATGGTGAACCAGTGGTGGTGCTAGGTTGATTTGATGATCTTTAAGATTTTTTCAAACCTTAATGATTTTATGATTCTGTGAAATGTAAAGCCAAATAGTTAAGTGATCACATCTCTGTATTGGGGACATATAAAGCAAATATTTTTTGCAGATATCTTTCTAAAGGGCTTGGTAATGTCTTGTTTTTTCTTTGTGCCTGTGTGTTTCTTTCTCACCTCATATCTCTTGGGTGTATTCAGGCTATCAATGAGTTGGGTAGTTTCTAGTATAAATTTGAATAGTATATAGTACACTGAAGGTCCAGTTTCATTTGGGTTATGTAGGAATTAGTGAGGCCAAGTAAACATGTCAATAAATTAAATATGTAAGAAAGAATCAACTGGAAGCATGTAACATTTAAATGGATAAATATATCCATAAAAAAAAAAACCCACTTGTTTGTATATACTGAAGTCAACAGAGAATCAGAACACAGACTTATAGTTTTGATGCAGAAAAACAGATCGGACCAGCAGAAATCATGACAACTTCCTCCACAAGTTTTTCAGAACCTGAAGCTTCTCTCCTATTAGACTTTGCTACTTTTCTAATATTTTTCCAGGCATATTTTAGAGTCAGGTATGTGAAAACCATAAACATTAATCCAAGAGTCACTTTGAAAAATGTGTTGCTTAGTTATTCTAGCATTTCCAGTGGTATAATAGGAAATGTTTTCTCACTTCACAGCAGTAATGTTATTTTGTGCCTAGGTCCTGGTAATAAAATAATTTTCAGATATCACAGTATATGGCACAATGGATATTAGACATTGATTAAGCATTGATTAGCATTGTGTGTACTATGCTTTGGTTATGGTATAAACATAATGTCATTTAAAACAAAATAGTCTTTTAGACCTAGCCCACTCAAACAGATACAGAAGAATATATCTGTTCACATGTAATAATAATATGCTATTGCAACTTTATATTTTGCAATTTTCATGGAAAATTACAGATTAAATTATTGAGTCAAAAATCAAACTTTCTGAGTTTTTTAAGTGTTTGTGCCATCTCATCCTGGGATGTTAATTTGTGGAAAATACATTATACTGTGTCAGAAATAGCGTGGCCTATAGGACTAGGGAAGTGATCCTTCCTCTATACTCAACTCTGGTGATTTGGCCTCACCTCAAATTCTCAATCCAGTTTTGGGCCCCTGACAACAAGACATTGAGATGCTGGAGCGTGTCCAGAGAAGGGCAATGGAGATGGTGAAGGATCTGGAGAATAAGTCTGATGAAGAGCAGCTGAGGCAGCTTGGGGGTGTTTTGCCTGGAGGAGACTCAAGGGGATCTTCTCACACTCTACAGCTGCCTGAAAGGAGACCATAGGAATGTGGGCATCAATCTCTTCTCCTAAGTGGCAAACAATAGAAGAGGAATTGGCCTCAAGCTGTGCCAGTGGAGGTTTAAATGGGATATTAGGAAAAAAGTTCTTCACAGAGCAAGGTTGTCAAGCATTGGAACAGGAACCAGAGAAAGTGGTTGAGTCACCACCCAAACAAATGTTTACAAGACATAGAGGTGTGCCACTTAGGGACATGGTTTAATAATGGACTTGTGGCATTAGGCCAGTGGTTGGACTCCATGACCTTAAAGGTCTTTTCCAGCCTTGGTGATTCTATGATCTGTTTCCCTAATAGGGAAAAACTGCTTGGACCCCAGGTTAGCTTTGTCTTGCCTACATTGTGTTGGAGCATATGGTGTCTATATGCCTCAAGTCTCATAATAAAGATGAGGGACATGGTCTTCAGTTACAGGTAAACAATTTGAGTTCAGAACATTTTTCATGGCTGTTAGTTAACATAATACTTTTTACCTTCTAACTCCCTAGTAATCAGGGTTTGATTTAATTTCTCTTATGATAGTTTAATGAATTTCAAATTTTTGGGAAAACTACCCTTATAATTTCATTCAGTTGATTGTTTCAGTTAGTTACTGCATTCATTACTGCAGCCAGTAATGAAGTTTTAGTTTCAGCAGGTACAAGCCACTTCTGAACTTTTGTGCCTTTTGAAGGTCAGATCTACTAGCATGACTGACAACTGCTACATTGCTTTGCTGGGTTCACTTCAGCCATCTTTCTAAATTGCATTTGTCTTTGCTTTAGTATGCAAGAGAAATTATGGAAAAATTTTCTATTTGGGGAAAGGTGGACCAATATTATTTAGAAGATGAAAAAAGTGTCCCTGAGAGTAACAAATAGACCGTCATGCACCTGGTACACGCAGTAGCGTAAGGAAGAGCTTCTGGTGGAAGAATGTATATTGTTTGGAAAAGAAATATACAGTAGATGGAGTCTTCATATTTCATATCATCATAGAATCATTTAATGGTTTGAGGTGGAAATGAAGTTTTAAAGTCATCTAGTCCAATGCCTTTGCAATGCATTTCAATTAGAACATTTTCAATTAGATCAGGTTGCTCAGACTCCTGTCCAACCTGACCATGAAGATTTTCATGGAGGGAGCATCCACCACCTCTCTGGAGAACCTGTTTCAGTGCTACACCACACTCATTGTAAAATTCTAGTACCTTAGATCTAGTCTAAAGCCACCTTTTTTTAGTTTAAAACATTACCCCTTGTCCAATCACAACAGGCCCAGCCAGAAGCTGTGACTTCCTTTTTCTTATAAATCACCTTTGAACATTGGAGTGCCACGATATTGTCTCCCCAAAGTCTTCTCCAGGCTGAACAATCGCAAAAGTATCAGGCTATCTTCATAGGAAAGGTGCTCCTTCTGCTCTCTGATCTTATTTGTGGTCCTATATCTCAGAAAAGAGACAAATACCTTCCAACTTGTGTATTTTGGTTTACGCTTTAAGCTGTCGTTCCCATTTCCTTTATGTCTAGTTCAAAATTAGGTCTCAAAATAGAAGATGGACATAAAATCCATTAGGACATTCTCATAATATTTTGGTTCAGAGTATGTGTTCATACTAAGATAGTAACATTTGCTATGCCACATAAAAGTGGATTTAAAATGCAAATAAATGAAGTCCTTTCCCCTTAGATCTTTCAGACCTTCTAAGCACATGGTAAATATTATATAAAATGGTGGAGAGTCAGACTACTTCTCTTCTGAGTGCATAAGAGGATGGATGGATTTAATTCCCTTTGGATATCTGACCCTAATAAATTCTCCTACCCAGGGTTAGCCACTTATGCCTCTAGTCTGTCCTCTGCAGCTCTGACCCCAATCTTCAATTTCAAAGGATATTTGGTAGCAGGGGAGCAGAAGCCTGCCCATTTCATTGCTGCACAGTGCTTTGGAGTTAGGCAATCAGCTTATAGTAACTGCAACTTCCATTTTATGAATTCCCACCAAATCCTGAACTTTCTCAGTAAATTATATGCTGCCTTCTCCTCCTTTTCTCCAATAGCCACACTTCCAAGCCATGTGTTGCAGTGCCCAGACCTACTGTGCAATTCTGATTCCTAAACTGACAGTGCTGCGACCTCAGGCACTCTGTGCCTGTGTTGATCTGGTTAACACCACACAGATAATGAGGTCTTCAAATTTTGTTTCCAGGGATTGTTCCCTACTGCATTATTTCGATTATAAAATACTGCTGTATCTGTACATCTGTATCAGGGTGTCACAACTTACATACCAATATGTATTATCATTTCTTCAATCAAGCAAAAACTTACACATTTTTTTCTTCTTTAGCTGCTGCTTCATTACTTGTGATTCATCATTTCCAGTGTTTTGTTCTGATAAATCTTCAACATGGTTTCATTTTTCTACTATTATACAGTGTCAACTAGCTCACAAAACCAGAAGAATAGTTATTAAAATGTTCATGCTTCACAAATAATATTTTGACTGTTGGATAGATATAAAAGTCCAGTAGGAAAAATATTCTGACATGATTTGTAACATGCTATCTTTCAAATGGCAAAAAATATCAAAATATAATTGAAACAGCCTGCTCATGATGCAATCCCCTTTCCATTTTCAAACAAATGAAGGAAGCACACAGTATGCATTTTTCTGTGAATCTCAGGGCTTAGCTCTACACAATATTTCTATTGAGGCAGACAGTCAAGCAACTTTTCACAAAAGAAAAATAGGCAACAAACACTGTGATTGCTTTGATAGTGTTTGACTGAGAATTTGTTACTAAAAATAATTCTATATGTGTTTGGTTTTAATACTTAATTATGAGATTAATTTTTCTATATGTATTTTTGCAGGATACGGTCCATTATATTTAATGGAATGAGAGGGTGAAGGAGGAACTGTGAAAAGACAAGTCTTATTAAAATAAAACCATTATCTTACTAAAGGATGCAGAAAATATAGTGAGGAGATGAGAAATCCCTTTTGTTAAATGTTTGTGACCAGTGCCTTGTTTGAAAAACAGAATGTTTAGCTTTCCCTCTGCCTCCCCTCCTGTAATGTGTTGACCAGATTTTTCTCTGCAGATTTCTTTGGGCAGAGAAGTTACTTTGGGTAATGTAAGATTAACAAAATGTCATCTGAATAAAACATTGATAGGCTTATGCATGAAATACAGTAAACCTTACCTTTTCTATATATTCATTCACTGTAATATAAAAAGTGAGACATGACAGACCTGTAAGTCTAGAATATATATTTATGCATGGACACATATGTCTGAAAATAAAATATACACAGGAATACTTTATATAGGTGACTTTCTTCTCCCTGCAAGGTTAAGCTATCTGATTAAATCAAACTCCATTCTTTCTGTTTCATCCATCACTACCAGCTGATAGCAGAAACAGCATGTACCTTCTGAAATAGTTTTTTTTTGTTGTTGTTTTATGATGTGTGAGGCAGAAAGAAAGAAGGTTTAATTTAATCTCTTGGATTGACTTTGCAGAGATGATAGTAACAGAAGCAGTATCTTCAGCTAAGTAACCTGAACAAACATGACATGGAAATTGAAAAGGAGTTAATAAATACAATACTTAAGCCCCACTTCTACCAGCCCCTTTTATAAGGATACTTGAACAAGCCATCTATTACAAGCAAATTTACTATGAGAAGACTGGTGTTTTTTCTGGATTGGGTGGTTTTGTGTTTTGTTTTGTTTGTTGAGAGATTTTTTTACTTGTTTATTGTTGGAGGGTGGTGTGTTTTGGGAGGGGGAGGGAAACATTCCCCTTCTATCTCTTTCTTTAGTTATTAATTTCCTGAAAGATCCTTTTGATGTGCATGCTCATATTATTTAGTGAAATTTTTTGTTGGTTACAAGTAAAAATAGAAGACCCAGAACACCTATAATGTGTTTTGCTCTATACAGAATCTAGCCTTTCAAGGCAGTTATTGCTCCTCATTTATTTCTTACAGTGATACATATTTATTTAATGAAACTGTCTTAGCTATAATGGGGGTTCTGAGGAAGAAATTTTGTAGTTTAAAAGCTTTTTAAATTGGAAGTTAAATCAGAAGGGTTTGATTTTTTTAATGACTTTTCCATGTAGAGTGGTTTGGCTTCAATGCCAATAAAATTTAGAGTAGAAGGAAATTTAGGGTATATTATAGCAATAGAAACAGCATGTGTTTCTTTGAGACCTCTATCTCACCTCTTCCCCACCCAAATAAACTCAGGCCAAATTCAAATCGTCAATTAAAGCATGCCAAATCTTTTCCCACTTGAACACTCATGTTTGCAAGCTGGCATATCTTCTGAAACATTTGAAAAAACACTTTTGATACTATAACTACTTTGATAACTACTAACACAAAATTTAAAAAATCACAAAATCAAAGAATCACAGAATCACAAAATGGGTCAGGATGTTAATACCTCCCTGCTCAAGCAGGTTTGTCCCAGATTGGTGTGCACAGGATTGTGTCCAGATGGATCTTGAGATTCCACAACCACTTTCTTGCTCTTTATCTTTAATGAAGAAGTTTTCATGCTTCCACATGGAAGCATTGCACTTTGGCAAGTGGTGAATAGATGCAATTATCGTAAGGCTCCACTAACCAAAATTTCAGTTACAAACTCCAAATTCTTCTGGTGTTTCTTTGGCTGTGCTTGCCATAAAACCATGCTGAAAATGCATCTCTGGTCATCTCAAGGGACATCATTCTGACACAATTGTTTCATCATATTTTAAAGAAAAAATAAAGGCAACCAAAACCTCACAACATCTCAAGATGTAAGAAGCTTTGAGAGCTTAACCAATAATCTGGATAGTTTATGATCACAGAATGGGTAAGGTTGAAAAAACCATGCTGGGCTACCTGGTCCCTGCTCAAGCAGGGTCATCCTAGGACACATTGCACAGGATTATGTTCAGATGGTTCTTGAATATCTTCAGTGGGAGAGTCCGTAATTTCTCTGGGCAACCTGCTCCAGTGCTCAGTTATCTGCACAGTAAAAAGGTTCTCCCTCATATTCAGGTGCAACTTCCTGGCAATCAGTTTCTGCCTGTTGCCTCTTGTCCTGTGGCTTGGCATCACTGTGTAGAACCTGGCTCCATCCTCTTGACACCCTCCTTTCAGATTCTCATAGACATTGATGAGGTGCCTTCTTGGACCCCTCTTCTTCGCATGATCCGTTCCCATGAGATTCTTCCAAGAACCTTAAAGGGACTAAAGTTACCTCTTCTCAGTCAAGCCGTAGGGTGACTTGCAATGTCCTAGCCATCTCAACAATTCCTTCATTAATTGAAGGAATTCAATGAAGAAACTCATTCCCTAACACTTGTCATTCATCCATCCTGGAAACAGTTTTCGTAACTAAGGTAGTTTCAAAGTTTGAAATGCATTTTATATATACAGCAAATGTAACTGGACATGCCATCCTATTCAACTCTCTGTAAAGGAAGAGTTAAGGTAGATTTCGGCCACCTCTCTTTTATTTCAGTTTCCAATCTGAGTGCAGGGTGGAGTGTGAAGATGAGCCATTGCATAATTTTAGCAGCTTTCTTCACCACAACAAATGGTATGAGTTTAGTTTTGGAGTCTGGGGGAAGGAGTGTGTGTTTTGGTGAGCTTTGTAGGTTTTGAGGGGTTTTGTTGTTGTTTTTATTGTCAGGGTTTTTTTTGTGAATGGCAATTTAGTTTGCTACTTCAGAAGAATTATTTACCCTAGTCTTCAAGACAATGTCAAGACTTTGGGAAATGTTTCTTACCTCAAGTTGATATGAGTTCCTTGGTAAAAAACCTATGACAGGAGAAATTCTTCTTTTCCGGATCTCAAGCTCTGGTTGTGATTTTATGATACCACAGTAGTTTAAAACTTCTTTAGTCCACGTGAGAATCTTACTCTTATATTCATTAATTGTCGACATATGCTAGGGGTATAAAAGTAGAGATTGACAGCATTCAAAATTCACTGACATAGAATGTCAGCTTAATAAACTTTCTATTTATTGTACTCTCCAAATTGTCAAGTATCAGAGATTTTGCTTCCTTTCCAAGGTATTTTAACTTAGCACTGAGAAAAAATTTTAGTAAGAAACAGTGTCAGGTTTCTACCCTTTAAGAGAAATTGTTTCTGCCTATGAATTCATCTTGGGTAGAAATGAACTACATTCTTAAATGGACATAGTACAGAGAGAAGCAATGGTGTTATGCTAAAGCTCCCATGTTAACCTTATTAACGGAAGTTAAATACAGGATAATTTAACAATGACTGCTATATATAAGAGCAGATGGCTGGTGGATGACTTCCTTCTGTGTACTGAAAAATTCCAATTAAGGCAAAATTAAATGAATTAATAATATCATAAAACTGGTATTCCACATTTTACTGTGGATTATGCCCTCCTTAGCAGGGAAAATTGCATTAATTGCTTCAAGAAAGGAACCATTCTGTGCCTGCTAAGGACTTGGTGGTGAACTGTTCCACTTCCTGGCACTGCACAGTTATGCATAATGTGACCATATGGAATTCACAAATCCTAGGTAGGAAGGGTACAGCAAGATTTTTTGCTCCAAACCCAAACCACTCTGTCATTTAACTGGAGAACCTCCAAGATCTGTATCATAGCATGGAAAGATTTTATCCACACTGGATACCCACTAGAAAGACATAGGCATAAGAATACCTGACATTATACTCATTAGAGAACATCATTATGATTGGTGCATTGCATAGCCTGCAAATGTATTCTTATACAAAAATGTTTCCTAAGCAACACTAAATATGATTGTCTCTCTCTCAATATAATAGGTCATGATTTTGGCTGAACAGAGGGTTAAAAGTGACAGAGAATGTACCTTCTATTATTTTCAAATCCCTAATCTCAATTAGGGATCTGCTGAATATTTTGCAGTATCTTTGTATAGGATATTTTGACTTTTTTTTTTCCTGGTGTTTCATGACCAAATGCATCTCACATCCGGTCTTTTCTGGTGTGAGTTCCCCACCAGGAGGTTGAGGAAAATTCTGAAGCAGAATTCAGAGGGTATTTTAAACTATTTTACTCTTTTTGTTGGATCTGACATGTGCAGATTGGGAATCTGGCACTCAGCCTAAATGATCCTTACTGTCCTCCTGCCCAGCAGGAGCGCATCAGGCTTGCAAGCACTGTGTGTAGTTAATTACAAGAGACCCTGAGGATCCTTTACTCAGCCCTGATGTCTCAAATAGTGAAGGCTGATGTGGTATGGGGCTGCCCAGTCTCAGCCCAGGCAGATTGTCCTTGCTTTATAATAGTGTGGTTATACCTCATGTGAGCTGGAGTCATCCCTGTAGCTGCTGGAACACCAAGATTATACAGCCAGGGCTTCAGTGTCTGCATCTGAGCTAACCTCTCCAGCCTCCTTGTGCAACCAGTGGAGAAGAAAATAGACTTTTAGGAATGATTTGGTGAATCACACTGCAGAAGTGCATGTCCTCTCTAGAAATTACATAAGCAAGCCAGCTAAATGAGCTGTGCACATATAGGTTAGCTGTAGGTGGTCTAGTGAATCTCACTCAGGCATGCTAAAGATTGAATATATAAATGCTCCAAGGAATACTTTCCTCTTTTAGTGTTTCCCAGCAGTATGAATTTTCTGGGAGCATATATCAACCATGAAGAAAGCATAGAAGAAAGCACATGAGCCTGTAAGTGGACCCTGATTTTGTTAGTTATGATATATCTACAAAGTAAGTTTGGAGCAATGGCAGTGACGTCCCTGTAGATATGTGCAAATAACATCAGAGAAACCAAAATAGATCAAAGGAAATGTCTTAAACTGAACTTTATGAGAAAACATGTTGCCAGTTTCAGAAGACAAATAGTTATATGGCACCTGATATTTTGTATTGAGAGGATTTCTATTAAGCCACAAAGGTAACATAGAACCCTAAAAACCTAGATATTTGACTGCAATACATTCTGGACTGCACAGCTAATTAAATGGTGGCATTTGTCCATCCTGGATACTTATGACAGCATTAGGTCTCTATCCTCATCACCGTAGCAGGAGTTCTGGAAACCCCGAAGGAGATGAGCGATATGCCTCCTTAGTACTGAAACGTACTGCTAAGTTGTTGCAGCAGCAGGAGATTGTAAGATCAAGAGGCTTAATAGCTTTGGTACAAGAGCAGTGCTACATTAAATGCAGTAAAATGCAAGAACTTACTGTATGTTCATAGCACGGAAAGCCCCCTAGCCATAAATAAAGGAGCTGACAAACCACACGTATGTAGAGTTCATAAGCTGAGCAAGTTTAAGGAGAATTTTACTGTATGTCGCTTCAGACAGTGGCTTTATTTGAGTTATTTTTTGCATGCTAAAATATAGCCACACAAAAATGCCAGCTAATTAGAGATGGGCCTATATTATAGCATGAGATACAGAGCAAAAACTGCAAACATATTTTTGAAGCATATTTTTCAATGTAAGTGTTAAGTGTTTCCTTTTTACTTATTTATTGTTTAAAAAAAGTTTTACCTTATTGTTTGCAACACATCTTCATACTTTTACTTTGTTTGCCTCATCCTTATTTGTATGGTAAATGTAAGGATTAAATCAAAGAATTAAATATTTTTATTTTCATAACTAAAATTATTAATATATTTTCTTATTTTTTGATTTTTTTCTGTTATTATATCAGGAGCTCAAATTTCATTTTTCCCTTAGAAAAGTATTGGTGTAGAAAATAATGCAAAGTCTTTCAAAACATATTTTGCAAAGCTGGTACTTAACATTAAAGCTAGAGATCAGAAAAGTTTCATCTTATGCATTACACAAAAGATTAATAAACTACTCAACCCTTTAGTTACCCATGTACCTGACCATATGCACTCTGTCACAGTCTGGCATATTAACCCAAGTTCTTTGCTATAAGAGCCTCCTTCCTCACAGCACAGACCTGTTTTAGTGACACAGGTCTCTATGGAGAGAGAAATGGATAATAAAAGACTTGAACTCTTGCCTTGTTTGTGCAGATTCAGACTTTTGTCTGCCTGTGACTGCCCCACCTGTACAAACTGCCCCAAGACTCGCCGCTGAAGCTTTCTGAGCAGCATCAGCAGCTCTCCCTGCCACCCAGTCTGTGTCCTACCTCTCCTTTGCTGTTTCCAGCTTGTGTTTTTCCATCTTGGAATACATCTGTTCCTGCTGCAGAATGAGCTCAGTTAACAGTACTTGTGCAACTAATTTGCCTGTGTCTATGTCAGGTTGGGGCTGATTGCCTGAGGGTAACTTTGCCTCAACAGCTTCTTTCAGGCCTCATTCTATGAGCAGCATTTTGAGCTCTTTTAAAGTCTTTCCTGCATATTTCAGTTTTCTTTCTGAGAGTAATTGTTCACATTCCAGTTTACAGAGTTCAGAGTATGTTTTTGACTGGCTCGTTTTACTTTGCATAAGGCATTTTTTCAAATGAAATTCCGTTATACAAGTTTTCTGGGAAATTCTACCTTTTCTCCAGTGAACAGTTTCTCACACGTTGTGTTTTAATTTCTTTTTCCTTGCAGACTGATATCCTGTGGTTGGCAGAAAGCTATGAGTTCTCCCACCTTATGTGGTTTTCCCAAAATGAAAATTTGAATTAAACAAAACAGAACAACCAAAACCAAACAAATAAACAAACAAAACAAACAAAAAAACCCAAAGGTTCTGTGCATCATGTGAAGGTGGCTGGGTTTACAGGTAGACCTATATCTCTGTTGTTATAAATCATTTGAATGAGAAGCTATAAATATTCATCAGCTTTCCTGACAGTTATATAAAAAAAATCAAAAATAGTGCCAGTATTTACCCATGTGAGCAACTTAATGTGAAATTTCAAAAGGTTACTAATGGTGTTATATAGTACTAAAAGTAAACTTCCATACCCTTTCTGCTCCTTTTATTCCAACACCTCTTGGTCTTCCAGCTTTCACCCTGGAAACTCTGTACATCCCCACTATAGGAAAGAGCAAGGTCTCTTAAAAGTGCTAATTATCTTCACACCATGGTATTCCTGGAAATTCCCTGAATTTTCAGCCACTTGGAACCTTTAGAAGGTGCAGCCAAGAAAACAGATTTTGGCATTATGTTGTTCAAGTCTTATTCATAGAATAAACTGACTAGAGTATGTGAGTTCAGGACTTTCTTCCTGCCCTACTGGCTTTTAAATTCTTATCATTTTGTTCTTATAGCCATTAACTTAAGAAGACCTTGACAGCCATGTTTTTTTGTTCCCAAGTTCTCTTCCTTTGGATCATCATTCAGGCATGTTTGAGGAAATTCCAGGTCATGAAAGAAATACTAATTTATATCTGGATACTTAGATCCATCTTAACTGGTGACAGCTCTAGCTATGGAAACAGCAAGGAATACGCAAAAAGTCCTCTGCTAGTCCTTAGAAACTACAGGCACAATAGCTCTTTCAGAGAGAAATTATATCCCTTTCCAATTTCACATATCTTGTTCATTTGTCAAGATATACTTGACCAATTCTTCTCATCCTCTAATTTATCTTGAGAGTTTTGAAATTATTTTGAGGTATTAATAGCTGAAAAAATGTTTCAGAATACAAGAATTGTGTTCTGAACCCCATTTGATACTGTAGAAAGGATGCTAGTATTTTATTCACTGTTGTTGTGTTACAGAGGTAATCATGGTTTCAATGCTTTATTTTCCCAAAGGAGGTCCAATCCACATCTGAGAATAAAAAAAAATCTATTCAGTGTTGAAGTGCTGCAGTCATTAAACTGCAACTTTGCAATCAATGTAAATACTTCACTGGACCAACAAAAGAAGGCAAAAGTATGATCAGTGCCCTGCATGGACTAATTTCCTTTAGCTTTTTTCATTTTCATAGCAATTAAAGGAAAAACATTCAGTACCAAAAATACCTTCTAGTTTAGGGTCATTGTCACCCTTTTGGTCAGCACTGAGAAAGATCTTCATGACAGGTCCATTGAAAAGGCACTGAGTGGTATTATTGCCTTTCATTCCTTACCAGCATCTTTTCCTGCTCTGCATCTTTTAATGAAGGAGTTTTCATGCTTCCACATGGAATAGCACTTTGGAAAGTAGTGAATATTATCATTTGTCAATTATCATAAAGCTACACTAACCAAAATTTTAGTTACAAACTCCAAATTCTTCTGGTGTTCCTTTGGCTGTGCTTGCCATAAAACCATGCTGGAAAAGCAGTGGGATACGCATCTCTGGTCATCTCAAGGGACAACATTCTGAAACAATTGTTTCATCATATTTTAAAGAAAAAATAAAGGCAACCAAAACCTCACAACATCTCAAGATGTAAGAAGCTTTGAGAGCTTAACCAATAATCTGGATAGTTTATGATCACAGAATGGGTAAGGTTGAAAAAACCATGCTGGGCTACCTGGTCCCTGCTCAAGCAGGGTCATCCTAGGACACATTGCACAGGATTATGTCCAGATGGTTCTTGAATATCTTCAGTGGGAGAGTCCGTAATTTCTCTGGGCAACCTGCTCTAGTGCTCAGTTATCTGCTCAGTTATATTGCACATAACACAAAAGTTCTCCCTCATATTCAGGTGCAACTTCCTGGCAATCAGTTTCTGCCTGTTGCCTCTTGTCCTGTGGCTTGGCATCACTGTGTAGAACCTGGCTCCATCCTCTTGACACCCTCTTTTCAGATTCTCATAGACTCATAGACATTGATGAGGTGCCCTCTCAGTCATCTCTTCTCCAGGCTGAACAGGCCCAGCTCCTTTGTCACAGTTGGCTGGACTCACACAAGGAGCTCCATGTCTCTCTTGGAGCCCAGTACCAGACACAGCACTCCCAGTGTGATCTTGCCAGGACTGAGTAAAGGAGCAGGATGATCTTTTCCATCATTGATCTCCTGCAATGCTTTTCCTAATGCACCCAGGATACCATTGGCCTTCCTGGCCACAAGGACACCCTGCTGGCCCATGGACAGCTTGTTGTCCACCAGGACTCTTGCTCCTGCTCTGCAGAGTTTCTTTCCAGCAAGCCAGCTCCCAGCCTGTACTGGTACAGGAAGTCATTATTCCCCAGGTGCAGGACCCTGCATTTGCCTTTGATGAATTTCAGATGGTTCTTCTCTGCCCATCTGTCCAACCTGTCCAGGTCCTTCTGAAGGGCTGCACAGCTCTCTGGGGTATTGCCTACTGCTCCCAGCTTTGTGTCATCAAGGTTGCCCTTGAGGAGACATCTGCCTCTTCATCCAAGTCATTGATGAATATGTTTAAAAATATGGGGCCCACTATTAAACTTTGGAGGACACAGCTTTTGACAGGCCACTATCTAGAACCTGTTCCACTGATTACAATCCTCTGGGATCTGCTGTTGAACCAGGCCTCAGCCCACCCCACTGTTCACTCATCTAGTCCGCAATTCCTGAGTTTGCCTGTGTGTGTGTGTGAGACAGTGTAAAGGGCCTTGCTGAAGTCAAGGTAGAAAATATCCACTGCTCTCCCCTCATCCAGCCAGGTAGTTGGCTCATCATAGAAGGCAGTCAGTTTGGGCAAGCATGATATATTTTACGGAATCGCACTAGTTTAATACCTGATCCAGCTTATAGGATCCTATTAAAACACACATGCAACACTCTGAGACATTATGTTGAATCTTGTTGAAGATTCAAATTCAATTAAATTGAAGTCATTGAACAATTTCCCTCCCTCAGCCACAAATTCATGAGTCAGTATTTATGTTTGCATTGGTATAATCATATGCAGACAATAGCAGATTATAACATGAACATATTCTGCATGGAAACATAAGATGGAATGGAAACTCATCCACATTGCAAGGACCTGTTTAGTCTATTGATAGACTTCATTGAAACAACTTCTCACAGTTTGTCTGCCCATAGCCCAAAGTATATTAAGATTAGATAGTTTAAGAAAATAAAACATGGGATACTGTCTTTAAATATACATTCAAGGAATGGTAGTATGTCATGGGTGATATTTTTTTTTTCTACAGAAGTGAAAAACAAAATTGCGTCTTCCTGCTTTTTTTGTCAAAGCAATTGATGAATTCCACTTTCAAGTTTCTTCTGCATCTGAAGTCATCCAGGTAATGGAGAGGCTGGCATGTGGCTACTCTATGCCCTGTGTCCAGAATGAATGAGAGAGTTATGATTAAAATCTTGAGAGTCTTGCAGAGTAAGACACAGTAACTATATCTCTATTTCTATACTTTATTGGGTCAGATACATTGCCTGTCAATTTTTTCCACTTATTCCTGTTGATGGTGGAGGGATCTTAAATCTGGGCTATATAATTTCTGACAGTCTAACATCACAAAATATTCAGTCAAATGGATTATATTTTCCAGCAAGTGAGAAAATAAATTGCTTTGTTTATTTAAGTTCCTGCAATTCCTACAGCCACAGTTTTCCTCTGACATAAAGCTAATAGAACTAGGATTATTCAGTCTGGAGAAGGTTCCAGGGTGACCTAATTGTTGGTTTCCAGTACCTGAAAAGAATCTACAAGAAAGATGGAGAGAGATTATTTACAAAAGCATGTAGTGACAGGACAAGGGTTTTAATGACTTTAAGCTAAAAGAGCAGGTTTACATTAAATATTAGGAAGAATTTTCTTACTATGAGGTGGTGAGGCACTGGAACAGGTTGCCCAGAGAAGCTGTGGATGCCTTGGGCCTGGAGGCATTCAAGGCCAGGCTGGATGGAGCACTGAGAAACCTGGTTTAGTGGAAGGTGTCCCTGACCATGGCAGGAGGGCAGGAATGAGATGATTTTTAAGGTGCCTTCCAACCCAGGCCATTCTATGAGTCTATGAGTCTGTGATTCTATGGGTTCTGTATAAATTTGTCTGGTGTTTTTCATCAGAGCAAGCATTGCTGATTTTCTTTCACACAGCTGATGTAATATTTTGATCATTATCTACTTCAGAAATTTTAATCATAAATGGACTAAACACCTGGTGAGCAGGCCTTTTGAAAAAAAATATGCATTGATTTCGCTGTCATTCAGATTCATTAAAATGGTGATATTGACAGCTAGAAAAATGTAAGGGAGAATTTAGTTTATGTAGCTGGTTCTCTTTGTATTCCAGCTTTGGGAAGCATGTAATTCACCTAAAGTAGTATCAGGGTTTATCTTGAATCCAGAGACCAATGTGCTCTGAAATAGCTCAGTCTCATGCCCTCAAATTTGAAACCATTTTCTCCATCTTTAATTTTCAGCATGCATCATTTTTGTGTTTGGATTAAAAGAGGCCATTGGCTGTTCATCACCATACATTTAGGTTGTATGCTTAATGATCTAAACTTAGAGTACTTCTCATTGAATAGCCAGCTCTATAAGGCTACCTTGGAAAATTACTGCTTTGATTTGAGGCCACTTTACCTAAGATACCAGGGATCTAACCAGCAAGCATCTTCATGCTTGAGCCTTTCAAGCTTTTATATAGAACTCAGTTTATACTTGCCATTGCTGCAGTCTCATGGTTTAAAATGCCAGGGGTATAGAGCTAGCAAATGGGATGCTTATTCACATGGGGAAGGGAGGATTGTCCCTCAGGCTCGATTCATCAGTCAGTGACTCTCGTCTGACTAGACGGTGTTCTGTAAGGAGCATTGCTTGAGGTCATGTAGAGTTGGAAGGAGTAAACAGGCAACTGCTTTAGGGGTCAAAAAGGTTTACTTCTAACTTGTTTGCCTAAATCTCCACTCACAAGCCATTATTCCTGCCTTCTAATTTCTGAACGTTTCTAGCAGCTGACAAGAAAGAAGGATTTGCACTGTAAGACTGTTCAAAAGAAGATTGGCTGATGCTCTAGTTAGAGCTATGAACAGGTGAGTGTAACTGACAGAAATTGCATGTAGGGAAATCAAAGTGCTCTCATATATATATTCACACTACTTTAATAAAGAAACTTTGCAGCTGGATGCACATGGAAGTCCTTCCAACAGACCTCATCACAACACCAGCTACCTGCCCCCACAATATCTCCTCTATACATACAGTGTAAATACAGATGTTTAAAATACATTTCAAAGATCAGTTATAGCTAGCTAAATAACCCTTGTTTTTCTGCTGAAACTTATCCTTCAATTAAGTATTTTTTGAGATGAAAAAGGTTATATTGACAAAGAAACTACTTCCTTGTTATTATCTTTGTTTATACATCTTTTGCATACTGTTAATGCAGAAATCAAGTAAAGTCTTTATTTTTATTAGTATCTCTCAATCTTTAATCATCCAAATACCTCACAAACTAATGACCTAAATATGGTTATAAAATTCTTGGGATAAAAGCTTTTCCCTGATCTGATGACTCCTTTTAATTACCTGCCAATAAACACATACTTATCAAGAATATATTGTTCTTCATCAGTCATCCTTTATATATAATGTTTATAGTCCACATTTTATTTCAAAGGATTTTACAAGCTACAAAGCATGTACAATAGTCATTTTCTTTATATGGTGCTCGGGGGCATTACACAACAAAGTACAAACAGCTTATCCTTCACCCCTACTGAAATGTAGTCACCTCTGAAGTAAAAGGTAGCAGCTTTTTAATAGCAAAAGGAAAACACTATTATCTAATTAAAGCTACAAGCTACATGGAGTTAGAAAGAATGTGGTTGTTCAAACTCAAGTCTTACTTATGACTTATGATTAATTTTTCTGCTCTCCCTCCCCCCCTTCACTTTACATGCCAGGAAAGGAAAATGCCTTAATGTATGACCTGCTCTTTACTTAGACCTTTTAGTTATCCTCTGCTGTTTTGTAGGACTTACAGAACTGTTTGAGCTTGATCCCTCTATGTTATCCGTGAAAGAATCCAACAGTTGCCGCTTCATCTGAAGGATTTCTGTGGGGAAAAGGGGTTCTTTTAAACTAATTCCTCAGGCTGCTCACAGCCTGGACTTTCCCCTTTAGATGTCCTCCGTGGCTCCCTAACACTTTTGGGACTCTTTGAGCTGCCTGAGCTGTCTTCCTTTCCTGATGGTGGCATTTTCTCTTCAAAGAACAGTTTCTGCTGCCCCTCTATTCTGTGCAGGGAAAAAATGCCTTTGAAATCAACATGGTTCTGCAGACAAGTAGTAAGCATTTAGAAACATCTATCTACTTCTCATTTGTTTAAAATTTGTTAAATCCTATAGCAGTTAAACAGGGATGAAGTGATTTTCTTTTAATGTTACTTCCTTCTGATAGTCTCTGCAATGAAGCTGCACCAGTTTCAAAGGTTTCACACTCCCTGCGTAGAATAGAGCTGTAGTAGCAATAGCCCTTTGAAAAGGAAATGGCAAATGGCACCAGCAGGACAGGCAAACAGCTTAAGTCAAGTTCATGCAGCCCCAGAAGTGCTTGGAAGCAGAAGATGACGTGAAAGGAGGCAGAGGAAAGAGAGTCCAAGCTTGGAAAACATCTGTTGAAAGAATTAATTGAACAAGTCACCCCACCCTAAACAAAGCATAGCAGTTGAAAGCAGAGGATAGCAGCTGCACAGAAAGTAGCTATAGAAGGTTCTTACACTTGTGCAAATACTGTGAGACCTATTATTTCAAACAAAATTACAAGAAAAACCCGTGTTCAGACAGGAATTCTCCCCTTTCAAAGAAACTATTAGGTAGACATTTGGTTTGGTTTTTATAAGCATTTATTATATTTAATACGACCTCTCTGTTATTAGTTCCAGGATGACCATGTTTATTAGCATGACTCTTTCTAAGGAAGGGGCTTTCATGATTTTTAAGCTCCTACTGCTGCACTACTTTCTGCTACACAATTGTTCTGAAAATGCCACCTATACTTGTCAAAAAAATACAACAAGACATTGCCAGCACAAAAATATTTGAACTCTCTTCCCTTCCATAAGCCTACTGGATTTATCAGTACTGCCTGTTAGGAACAATTGGGAATATCACAACTAGGCAAACTATGGCTGGACAATACCTGTGAGAGAGCAACTTGGAGCAGAATGAAATCATTCCAGGGAGCATCCCACTGTTTAAACAATAGGGACACTCATTTACCACTGCTTGCATCCACAGTCTAACCCTGCTCAGTTCACCAGCACAGGCATGTTCAGATGTCCTCCAAACAATGCTCATCCCCTTACCAACCTCCACGAAGTAGCAAAGAGAGTGGTCAGTAACCTGTGCAGCCAGGAAGTCCTGAGTCTCTGAGCATACAGGAATGCCCAGGCACAAGAAACATACAAGTAGAAGAAAAGGCTTCTGTGCTTTTGACAGTATTTGATTGTCTGAAGATCATCCTTTCATATAGGATAGATACAGCCTTTGATTTAAAACTAGACAAACGTGTTAGTGGTTTGTGAAATGGACATGAGAATTTTGTTAACTCTGTGTAGCTTAGTTGTTGAACTAATGAAAGGTTCACTAGATCAGGATATCTGATTATTTCATTTTATTCTTTTCAAAACTACCATGGAAGGATTCATGTCCATCTAGAATATTTTTAAAGAGCATTGAAAGTGGTGGCCTCTGCAGTTAATTTAAAAATTGTGATAAGTAGTTCAGTAATCATAAATTATTCTATCACTTCAATATGGCTCAGGAAATTGTGAGGAAAAAGTTGTACAATTGACAAATAATTTTATCTTCAATAGAATCCTTATTTTTGCATTTTTTTATGCATGAAATGGCAGAAAACACAGTTCTTATTCCTGAAACTCATGTCAGTTTGTATAAAGTCTAGGCAATGTTGATTGATATAATTTTTATGCTTGGTGATAGGGAATAAAAATAACATTTAGGAGGGGGGTTTGTGTTTGGTTTATTTCCTTTTTTGTGTACCTATTTCAAGAAATAGCTGAGTTTAAAAACCACAGCAAACAGGCAAGCACTTAAGGATGCATGTGGGAATTAGGCACAGATTTCTCTCTGTTGTTAATAGAAACTGTGCATCTAACACTTGTTCACTGTAGTGGAAATAGACTTGAGCCTTAATCTAAAGTGCATTGTGAGAAACTACTTTATTTTTTTCATTGGAGACTATTGTGAATGGTGTAGCTGTAGTGGACAAAGCAAGTCCAAGGCAAGTGAACTAAACTGAAAGATCACCATTGAATCAGGGTCTATTGGACCACGGACCATAGGCAGAAACAGATGCTCTTTAACCTTTCATCATATTAATAATTTAACACTGCTGATCTCTCATAAAGGATTGAAATGTATTAGTTTTTCCTTTGAGACTACATTTATCTCTTTCTTTTCTTCTCCTACCTTAAATTCTGTTTTATGCAGCCTTTCACTAGAGAATTTATACAGAATAAGCAAAACTACTGTGAATAAATGGATATGACTTTTTACTTTGGTTTTGGGTAAACTTCTGTACTGACTGTGCAGGATGCCAGTCTGTGTAGTGTCTTGAACTATTCCTGTGTTCTCCTGGTCACCAAAAAGCAAGAAGTGATTCCTAATTCCAAGTTCCTTCAGGTTCTCAGCTTGTTTCTTAAGTGTTCATTTTGTCTATATCTTAAAATAAATTTAAAAAGAAGTTACCAATCTCTTCTCTTAAATATTTGTTGTGCTCTCCAATTCACATAGAAAATTCATATCCAAAATAAAAATTATTTTATGAGCATATTCAAGGAGGTTAAAGGTGGTGGACTGCCTCTCCTTCAATTTCCTGTTGTGACCTAACCCCAGTAGAGAGCTATCCCTACAGTCACTCTTCCCCAGTGTGATGAGGGAGACAATTGGAAGGCCACAAGCAGAAAAGTTGTGGATTGAGATAAAAGCAGCTTAATAGATGAAGCAAACCTGTACACAGAAGCAAAGCAAAACCAGGAATTCATTAACTACTTCCCATTAGTGGGAAAATGTTTAGCCTTTTTTTGAGAATTGGGATCATCATATGCAATGGTCACTTAGGAAGAGAGAGGTCATAACTGACAACATCCCCCTTTATCTTCTTTCCTTCAGGTATTATTGTTACATTGAATGGTGTCAGGGGGAAAGAGTTAAAACCAGAAGATTTGGCAAGGAGAAGGGAATGGTTTGGTTCAAAGTGGTCTTGCAGCTGGTCATGCTAAAAAGGTTAGTGTGGGAAAGCCCCATTTATCATGTGTAGTTTTGCTCATCCTCTGCCTGTTTTGAGAAGTAGAATTCCTCACAGACATGCCCAAAGCCTTTTGTTACAGAGAGGCAGGCAGGGAGCTCCTCACCCTGTTGCTGGCCAGGAAGGACTGAAGAAATGGAGACTGTGTCCCCATGTCTCTGTGCCACCCGGTGTTGTAAGTGAGGGAATGAAATAAATCTACTCTTTGCATTTCTGCTGTGGCTTCATGGTTGTCTTGGTTACTTGTATGTGTAGGTTCACACAGATGGGATCCCATATAGTATGGGACAGCTCTTTGGTCAGTTGGGCTCAGCTGTGCCCCCTAAATCCTTGGGCAGCCTCAGCCTGCTTGCTGTCAGGGCAGCATGAAAAACAGAGAAGTACTGCTCTGGATTAGCTGAAACAACCCTGTGTTATCAAAGAATCACACAGAATCACTAGGTTGGAAGAGACCACCAAGATCATCGAGTCCAACCTATGCCCCAACATCTCAACTAAACCACGGCACCGAGTGCCACATCCTATCTTTTTAAACACATGGTGACTCCACCACCTCCCTGGGGAGACAATTCCAGTACTTTATCAGTCTTTCCCTAAAAACCTTTTCCTAATATCCAACCTATCCACTATTTTGGTCACTAAACTAAACTAAAACCATGCCATATTGGCTGCCATAAAGAAAACTAACTCTATCCCAGTCAAAATGCGCACAAAGACTCACCTCATATTTACCTGGATGTCACATAATGAACTAATGGATGACAAGGAAAGAAATCTTTATTTTTATTTTTTTTTAACTTATTATTTTTAGAAGAAGAATTAACTCAAAGTTAGAAAATCTTGAACAATGCCAAAGTTTCAGGTAATGCATCAGAGTTTCTACCAGGAATGCAAACATACAATGCAGGAAGTCGTTAGAGTGACATAAAGTAAATACAGTACATTATTAAGTAAAACTGTGGGTCAAGGCAAGATGCTGAGAAGACAGCAGACAATTAGGAATAAAATCAATCAGCAACTTACAAGTGAAGGATAAAAGTCTGGAGGGATAAAATTGAAAGGAAAAAGAATATGTTAACATAATGAAAAGTGTGAAATTAGAACAAAATTGAAACGTAGCAGAAAAAAAAGTGTTTCAGACCTCAAGTTTGAAGAAAATTTCTTGAGTAACATTAAAAAGTCTTGTGGAGTTTCAGTGTATGAAAGTTCATCTCTGGAAGTTTTGGTGATGTAGATTAGAAAGCACGGAATTTTCCTGGAATTACCTGATGCAGATTTTCTAGGAAGAAGTCTATTAAGGGAAAAATGAGAAGATTAAAACTACTTAAATCCTTGCTGAGTTCTCATACAAAATATAGTCAATTATTCAAGACAATATATCAAGTCATTCTGATTTTTTGCTGTCATAAATGGACTTAGGGCTTTTTATGTGAATGGATAAAGCATTTCCCCTTTAGAATTTAAATTACAATGGTTTCTGAAAGCTAATGAAAATAAATTACACTATTCTGGTGCATGCACAAAATGATGACACAAAATACTATTGCCAAAGAATGAACAAACATCATGGAAACAAAAAAGTTTCCTTGTAGGCATGAAATTTGACATATTGATCAATTAGAAAACAAAATTAGGTTAAAAAGATCTCATTCTTCTCTCACACTTTTCAGCATTCCTTTGATGTAGCTGGAATTTATTCCATCATAATCTGTTGTCAGAGGAAACTTAAATCTAAAGAATGAACACTGTATTATTGTATCTTGTAACTTTGATTACGCTCTCGTGGAGAATAATTTTGTAAACATGTTTTATTGGCTTTAAAATTTGTGAAAGCTCTGTTAACATATTCTTTTGGAAAACAAGAGTAGGCATGTCTTTGCACGTCTAGGCATTCTCTGATTATATAAACGGCAAAATCTGGAATGATTAACAGTTGTAAAATACTAATTAATTTCAGTGAACAAAATATTTAAATCACAGCTTAGTTTTTGTAGAACAAACTTCTTGTGTTTTTGTCACTCCATTGGGAACGGCGAGAAGAACGACACAGACTTTCTTGTGAGTTGAACAGGAGAGTTCTTTCTCTTTTCTCTTCAGGTTTATTACTTCAGATCTTCTTTTATAGATTGATATGTGAAAGCACAGAAAATTAAAACTCTTATTGGTTAGTGAACTAACACATCACCATCATTGGTCAGTGGGGTTCACCACCCCTCGACCTTCTCTTGCACGAAAACAAGAAACTAACAAACAGCACCTGCAAGGCTGTTTTCTATCTCTGAGGATTGTTTTAATTCCTCCTTATGATTTCCCAGGCCACTTTCTCAGGCAAGACTGAGGAAGTTATGTGGCCTGCTATTCCACAGTCACTGTGCTCCCTGCTTCATAGTTAGCATCCATGTGCATTTCTCAGCTACACTGGAAAAATATTATGAAATAGTTGTTTTATTGAATTAATTCTTTTAATTTCATTGAAAGCTGATAAAATATTAGTAAATGTAGTTTGACACATTGGACAAGGTACAACCCTGAGAGCCTGCTTGATGAGGACAGCATGCTATTCTTGGTTGCTATTGGTTGGTAACTCATGTTTTGCAATTGACTGTTTGCAGTTCAGAGCTGCTCATTACTAACGTAGAATGACCAAAATTTTATTTATAATTAACCACCTCCTTTTTCTGAATCAAAACATACTGTCCAACTCAACATTAAACCTGAGAGTTTTTAATTAATGAATTGGGGTGTATCGTACTTATTTATGCATCAGTAGAGCTTTAAAATATTAACAAAATACCAGCTATCCACTTTGACTTGTCAGAAGCAGCTGAATATCTACTTTGAAGAGTTGTGTACAAAATATAGACTGATGCCTGGAGGGAATAATGATTTCTTAAATTCAGAATGAACTATCCAATAGATAGAAGCCAATACGAAAGGCAAAATAACAACACTGCCAGCAAATGAGGCAGCAGGTATCTGTAGCTCAATAACTGAACTAATGGAGGGTAATTTGGCACGTTCTCAAGATCTACTCTGTTTGCAGTTATTTTCTATCTATAATATGTTAATTATCATGTTTAGAATATTTAGACCAAATTTAAAAATTATTTGGACCATGCCTGTAAATAATTGCACTGAGTCGGTAGACTGGCATCAATCAAAACAGAAATAAGTTCCACATGAATTACACAAAAGGATGCAAGAAAGCCTTGTGATCCTTAAAATCTTCCTTTGTAAAATATTGTTCTGTCTCTTTCAATTACTAGAATTAATTTGCTCTCTATTGTTCTACTTATTAAAGATACTTTAGATTTTGGGTCTTGCACATGCAGCTTTTGCATTACATATTAAAGTGCTTTTATCTCAACCTACAAATTCTTTTCAGTTTTACACTTCTGATTCTTTCTACCCTTTCAACAGAGGGAGTGAACAAGTGTCTGGTTGCCTGCAGGGGTTAAACAGCGACAGTCCTTTTTGGTGCCTCTTCTTGGGGTCCAAAGAGTTTGATATAATGACAGCATCTACCTATATTCTTAGTGTTTATTAAAGTTCATAACTTTAATATGATGTTTATGGGGGTTTTATGACCAAATCAGGGAAGATTCAATGCAAAAATTGCACAGAGAAACAGAAAAGATAACAGGATTATTAAAGCTTTCTTTACCTGTGGAAGTTCCGTGCCCTATATTAAACATTTGCACTCTGCCATTGATGTGAAAAAATTCACTTTATATCTTTTTACATTTTTAAGTGAATTCTTCAATAATGAATTTTCTTGAAAAGTCTGATTTTAATTATCTTTCCATTAAAACAAAATTTTGTCTCTCTAATATTCTAAATATGATAGATTTATGTGCTGACTTACATTTACATATAATTATGGGATGCAATATTATAAATGTTAGAGTAAAATAAGTATATTCAAGTCTTATATAGATATTCAATCGTAAACTTTAGAGAAGAAAAGTTTCACACTAAAGGATGAATTAAATTGTTACTAACAGAGACATGTTCAGTTAGCATTCATAACTGTGTGAATAAGTTGTCACTTTCCTGTCCTGTATGGACAATATAAATATTGTTACACTTATAAGTGGAAACAATATATGAGTGTTTTGGTCTTATCTACTTTGATCAAATTTCATCAAGACATCAACAGAGGTGCTCTCTTTTCTGATATTTCTAAAATGAGCACCATGAAATTTAATTCTGTCTGCTTGTCCTGGTTTCAATCATGGAGGGAGTGAATTTTTTGCACTGTCTCTGAGGGGGCAGAGCATGTGAGGTGTGTCCAGGAGTGGAGCCTGGAGCCATGTGGGCGTGTCTAGGTTGTTATTCCATGACACATTGCATCATTGTTGAGGGGCAGAAGGAAGGAAGGGATTCTCACTTATGGGAGGCTGCATGGCTTGCAGATGAGGTGTGACCAGAGAGTTTGGACACCACTTTGTTCATTGTCTCAGGGATGCACCGTGTTAGCTGGTCAGGGTTGGCTGGTGAGCAATTTATAGGTAAAACACCCTCTCTTTGGTACACTGTTGTTATTAATATTGTTGCAGTACGGCTGCAGTCACTGTTCATTTTTTTATCTGATTGCTGTTTCCAGTATTTTTTTTAAATATCAGCCTGCAATCTCTGCCCTTTGTCTCTCTCACAGGAGGGGTGGGGAGACGGGAGTGGGCCATTCTTAAACCATGACACATGTCTCTTCTAGGCTTGTTCTTCCCATTTATCTCTATCACTTTAACCTTGACATGAACCTATGCTATGGCCGCAGCTCCAGGATCTGAAAATCCTTCACAATGCAGCTCTCTTTGTCTCTGCAAAGTTCTGCTCTCTGTCTGGACTGACACTCCCAACACAACACCTATCCTGGTAGGGAGCCCTCCTTTGCTAAAGGCCCTTCACCATCTTTGCTGCCCTCCTTTGGATGCTATCTAAGAGCTTAGTACCTTTCCTACTTTTGTGGAACCCAAAACTGCCCCCAGCACTCGAGCTGAGGCTTCCCCAGCTCAGAGCAGAGCAGGACAATCCCCTCCCTTGCCCAGCTGGCCATGCTGTGCCTGATGTACCCCAGGACAGGGTTGGCCCTCCTGGGTAACAGGGATCTACTGACTCAGATTCATCTGGTGCAGCTCTGCTTTCCAGCATCTCATTCCCCAGTATATCCAGGGCTGCCCCATCCCAGGTGTAGATTCTGGCACTTTCCCTTGTTGAACTTCATAAGGTTGGTGATTTTACCTCTGGGGCCAGAACTCCCTCCACAGCTGCAAGCATCTGGAATAATCTTCAATATTTATGCCTCTCTGCACACTACATGTTTAAAGTGTCAGCTGAGACCATATCCTTTCCTCCTTACCTTAATTCCTCTTTGTCATTGGTATTTGTTTCTTCTCAACTCTGTACTTTTAATTAAACCTGTAAAATAGTTGTATAATTTCTTTAAATACTCTACACAAAACTGTTATATTTATGCATTGGTAATTTACACTGCACACATTTTATAAGCCTATTCCTTTACCATTCATGAGAATACCTACTGTTTATTTAATAACTACCATATTATATAATACATATGTTATCTATAAGCTACAGAAGTCTTAAAAGCCACACAACCACACACTAATTTAGCATATAAAACTTTAAGTTTTTTTAAGAGTGATTTCACAGAACATGTGTAATAACGAAGCCACATGCTTTTTCAATTTGCCAGTTATTGTTGTTTATTTGTTGTTTTCAAACTTTGAAAGCTGTATTTGATACTGAGAGAAAATGTAGGTTTTGGTGACAAGAGGAAACTGATGGCTATTTTTTGGTGCCATTTTGTTTTCCTCTTATGGAAAACTAGCAGGAAATACATCTAAGTAAACAATGTGGATGTCACTGCATGTAAAGTCAATTCTTTGCTTGTAGGGAATGACCAGCTTGGTTTAAGCACAAGCAGATGTTTCTATCTGACCATCTGGCCTCTATTTGCTTATCCAAATTCTTATGCTCCCTCTTTTACACAAGGGGAGGAAAGGTGGTAATGATTTTTGTTGTTGTTGATAGTGGTAAGAAATCATAATTGTGTTATTTCTTTGTAGCAATAAAGAGAAGACATGGAAAAAAATATTGGGATTAAAATGGGAATATTTTAAGTGAAGTATGAGAAGAGAATTTCTCCATATAGTAAATCAGCATTTTTGAAAGTTTTGATCTGAAATGCCATTAACTTGTCTCCTGTCTGTTCTGCACAAAACCTTTCCCTCAAAACCTAGGTGCATCTGACCCATAGGGAGAGCATGACCAGGTCTTCAGTTAGGAATAAGCTTTGAATCCATGATCTGCAAAGGAATATGTTTTATTCTTCTTTGACCAGTTCTCATAAACTCTATAATATTTTAATTTTTTCAGTAACCATGCTTTTTATTTTGAATAAGCTTGACAAATGTGAAATATTAAGGCCAAGAAGGAAAAGTTATGGTAAGCTCAAACCTGCTTGATTTGACTTAAAAACTCTAGGACATTTTGTTGTACTTAAATTTTGAGTGATTCTGCAAAGCTATTAATGATTGCAATTTGAGCTCATGTTAAAAAATTAATGTTCATATCAACAGGTCCTTACAATTACTTTTGTGAAATGCAGAAGTTTCAAGAACTTAACATCTTTCCTCACTCTTTACATCGCAGACTAAGCAAATGAAGGTCTGTTTTTTCAATCATGCCAACTGAGTAGGATTGAATACTGTACAGAGACCAGACTCAAGCCATTCAAACCCATCCCAACCTTTTCAGACACTAATCACATACAAATTCATTGATAAATGGAGTTAATATATCATAACCTAATTTTTGTGTTTTGAGATCCAAATACTTCTTCCTCCCTTCTACAAGTTGAAATAAAATGATCTTTTTGCTGGAGACACCTTTGTGGCAGGAAGTGTCAGTGAAGCAAACCTATGGCTTTCTTGTAGCCCTGTGATTGAAATTGAGCCAAGTAGCTACTTTCACTGCAGTTAGAAATCTCTTCCCTTTTGTTTCATAACAAGGTTGGTCTATTTTTTTCTTACTACAAGTGTATTTTCAAAATTGTGCTGGCCATCTGTTTTCATGTGAATGTTAAAATTTTCACCTTTCTAGACATGAAGCTCAGCAGCCAGTCATACAAATTCCCTTAGCAAGAAAACACCTGAAACTCTTTTTGTTTTCTGCATTTACTGCAGCACAGTAAGGCTTGCACTATTTCCATGAGTTGTATTGCACACTTTGTGCTTAATTTTGTTTAATCCACTGTGAGACACAAAATATTAACAGTGTCAGTTGGAAGACTCAGACTGAAAGTTAGGTTGTTTGCTACAGTAGGAAAGCAAATTTGTGTTCTCCATTATATCGTTGCGAATCAAGACTAACTGTATTGACTTCAGTGGGGAAGGAGGTTGACAGACTTATTTCTACTTCTGCAAAATGATCCATACGCCTCTAATGATACAACAGCACAGTTAATTGTTTGACTGAGAGGATGATGGCTGAGAACAGCAATAGTTTCTTTCAAGGTTAGAGTTACACATGAATTTTATGTATGCTTCAAATGAGTGATCCTACATAATTTAAATGGCTAAAACATCTGGTCTGATTTTTTTTGGTTTTGGGTTGTGGTTTTTTTGTCTCTTTTTCTCTTTTTTGTCTGTATTAAACAGGATTTAACCAATGAGAAGTTATTTTAGGATCTCTGTTTGGCACAAGCCACGCACTCTTTTTCCCATTTATATATTCTTGTCTGGACAGAAAGAGAAGAATCTTTTTATTAAGCCAGACTTCTAATTATCTGTCATCATTTTTGTATTTAAATACATCATATGCGTTAGGGAAGGCTTTTCTGAAGTGAGAAAAAAGTTTCGTAGAGATCAGAAGGATTGAAACACAAAGAAATTAAAGTCAGAATTATTATTTTCAAAGGTCCAACATCAAGCATCAGCTATCTGATTCTTTCACAATATTTGGGCTTTTTTTGGCTAGCTCTCCATCTGCACATTTAATTCTGATGTAATCAGGGGGTTCAGCTCATCCACAGAATTAAATATATATTTTAAATTAAGTGCCTAACGAAAAGACAAAACATTATTACCTACAAAAGCACTCATTTGAGTAACCTGCCAGCTGTCACCCAAAGACTTTTTGGCACAGCAGGCTGTAGAACTTGTTGTTTCACAACAACCCAGTTCCTCAGGGCAATATTTAGCCAAACTAGTTTGGAGGATAAATTCAATATTTTCATTACCCACCTCTTCTATATGCATCACCCATTTTCTGCAACATATTTAAAAAAATATCTTGGACAAACACAGTTTCTGTATAAATTCAAATGTATTAATGTTACCTTTTAAATTAATCAGGCAGCATTTTAATGAGAAAAATATTGTATGATTATAAAAGCAAAGACAGGATTGTATTGCTGGTACGAGCAGCATTAATTATATAATTTCCTAATATACTGGATCACGTAACCTATATCACTATTTATACATACATATCTTATAGTTTATTGTGAACTCATGGCTCACACAGTCACCCACCAGACCTTCACACTTGAATTAGAAGACCAGAAGTGTTACCTGCTCTGCCTCAGAAAAGGAGGTGACATCCTGGGGTTTTGGGCACTGTGTTTTGCTAATATTTGTTGATATTTTTTTCACATCGTAGCTTCTTATCTTTTGTTATTTTCATCCTTACTTGTTCTTAATACCTTAGCTCTAGTTGTTGCAAAGTAATTTAGTTCTCCTTCAATGAGGCATGACTATTTCAAATTATTTTGTTTTCTCTTCACATTGGTATTATCAGCATTGACACTTGAATGTTAGATTTCTACCAATAATATTTTACAAATAATAACTTGATGGTGAAACTGCCAGTATAAAAACACTATGAGTAGTGGACTTATCAATGGCAATACATATTCAGTAAAGGATTTTTAAAAGTTATTTCCTTTTTCTTTCACAAGCATGTGAGGTCCCTGTCCTCTGGGAAAAGTACCTCTTTAGCAAGACACAAGCTACCTGTACCTCCCAGAGAGGGACACAGCATTCTGTACCCCCATTCAACAGAAGTTTTGTTAGAGGTGTCTGAGACAAAACACAGTAAAGTCAATGAAAAGTTTTGGACTGACATTAGATATCTTTTGACCAAGCCTTCACAAAACATGCTTTTATATAGCCATTTTTTCTTCTTAAATCTACTTGTTCCCTGATCACCTTTAAGGTGATGTACCATTAGTTTTGACTGGGTGTTTACTGGCCCTCACTTGCCAGTACTGACCAAGCACAGAACTAAATCAATCTTTGTCAGGTCTGTAATTGAGCACTTCCCTAATTTATGAGACAGCTTTTCCATTAACAACAAAATCCTGAGAATTAAATAAAAACAGACCTTCACAAGTGCTGCTGCATTGGTGAATAAAATAAAAACATTGATAAATGTACACCCCTTTTCCCAGGCTGACTTTGAAAAATTCTGTGTCACAGACCTTGGTCATATTCTGACAACAATTAGGAACACTAAAATAAATAGTTGGCAATTCATTTTTATGACAGCCTATGCAAAGCTGGACTTTTTTTCCGAATAATACAGCAGTCTGTGACCATGAATTATGTTATTACAGTGTGTCTGCTAGTTTGTATGTGTCTTATGCCCCCTTCACAGCAAGATTTTTTGTTTCAAATCTCATTCAACTGAGGCTTGATGAAATCTTACACAGACGGATGAAAATATATCCTTAAGTTTTGCTGGAGTAGTTTCCATTGTTGAACTAAATCACTTACTCAAAACTCAGTCTGAACATTTTTCCTTCAGTCTTTCTAATGAAGCTTTGAATGTCTCATCAATTAAGACACTTAAACTAGACCAGATAAATCACTAAAAAATGCAAGAGCCATGACAGGGGAATGGATTGATAACCTCATAGATATTTTCCACATTCAAGGGCTGCATCCTTGCAACTTACATGTGAATAGCTCATTGGTGAAAACTGTACTGTTTTCATCAATCTTTAATCAAGATTTATATTGTATGATTTTGTAAGTTAAAAAATAATATTTAGTTGTTTCATTAAATTTTTTATAGTACTTGTCTTCTATTTCCTAAATGTGTTTGGATGTGGAAAAGTCATCTCATTACAGAACCTGTTGACACAAAACTTTCAACATCTCTTTGAAGTGAAAATGATGTTTTGAAGGTACTTACTTTAAAGAAATACAAATACTGACTATTTGAGATTTATTATGCTTGATAACTCTGCATACTTTAAATTTTCTTTTTCATGTATGCAAATAAACACACATACACTTTCTAGAATACTGGTAAAATATAAACTGTGGACTACTTAAAGCCTTATCTAAGTAAAGAATTTATCCAAAGGCTTTGGATAAATCAGCTTTAATGTTAACACAGTCTCCTAATCAGATTGAATGTAATTTTATGAAGCATCATGGAATTGAGAAAGAAAAAGAATATATCATACACGTTGTACACTTAGGAAAAATACGAGTTTGGTGTATAAATTTTCTTTGTCC